>NC_050074.1:88755001-89058031 GCF_009764565.3 Dermochelys coriacea | reverse complement strand
ACATCCTGCACTCCCTCCCGCACCCCAACCCCCAGCCCCAGCCCTATATTCATGGCCCTGCATGCAATTTCCCCACCCAGATGTGGCCCTCGGGCCAAAAAGTTTGCCCACCTCTACATTAGAGCTTTAATAGGTGCCATAGGTGCTGAGGGACTGTGGGAGATAGAAGAGTCCCTGATGTTAGGTAGAGGAGTCTGGGGCTTTAACCGCTGGTAGAGCCCCAGGCTAATGCTGAAAAGCTAATGCCATTCAAAATCTGGATGAGCCTGAAGTCTGAGCTTCTAGTCCCAGTGAGTCCAGGGTGTGAAAGCCCTGCACATCACACACTGTGTGGGAGAGTGTTGCTTGCATATGGATACTAGGCAGCAAATGTGTGTCTCCAATTTTGTAACCGAAACAGAGCATGATGTGCATTTCCTGGTACGGTGTGACCCTGGATGGATCTGAAGAAATCTGGGAAAGTGAAAATGGAACTGAGGCACTTGGAATAGAGGTGTTGTATTGCTTTGCATGGCTTCTTATATCAGATGCCTTACAATATAAAAAGGCATTCATGCACCCCCTCCCCAAAAGGGATACTGCTTTGACAGGGGAATCTACATGATCACTGCCAGGAGATGCAATCCCACAAGTGGGAATGCACAAAAGTCCTCAGTTTTCCTTTTGTATTCTCATATAATAATAAATAATAATAACCAATACTAGCAGCAATTATTTTACTTTTATGTAATACTTTTCACCCAAAATGATCAATTTATATTCCATATATTATATTCCAAATATATTACTTTAAGAGCACGCTATTTACATTGCAAAGTCCAGTACTTGAAAGCTATGAAATGCCAGATTCATAGTTGCCCATGCAACCTTAATTCAGCTCCCCTGTGCACTGAAGGGGGCAGATGGGCGGTAGAAATAGCAGTATGTAATTAAAGACAGTATCACAATGTATACGCACAATGAGAGAGGGGGCAAGGATAAGTCTGCCATTTCCTAACTTTTTTCATAGTTAACTTCATTATTTTAACTTATTTTTGTACGTAACTTGCCTTTTTCTTTATTATTAAAAACTACTAGAAAAAGCAAATACTATTCTGTGCAGCTATAACAACCCCTCCATCACATATGATCAGCAGGGTTTGAACTCTGACCCTTCAGCAATACAGTAGAGATTACTCAGCAATACAGTACAGATTACTACCACTTAGGCTACATAACTAACTATATCAGGCAGCAGCAGCAACAGAAGATTATTATCCCCCAGCACGGATGGACTTTTGGGACCAGGTCCTGTGGCTTGTCAGTGATGGAGGAGCCCCACCCAGTCAAGCTCTCTCTGTCATTCCAGCTCAGGAGCCGAGAGGAGCTCTCGCCCCATCTAGTGTCCCTAAAGTGGAAGAATGAGCCACCAAAATCAGATGCTGGGGAGAGCCAGCCCTGGCTCTCTTTCTCCCCCAACCTTGTTGCATGAGCTCCAGCCCTAGGTGAAGTCCCCGGAGGTGAGGTGAGGATGGACTATTGAGACACAGTGTTGGATTTGGGAGACAGGAAGCCCAGTCTGGTTTCTGTCCCATGTGGTGCTCCAGAGAAGAACAAAGATCACTGTGGTCCTCTTTGCAAATTCTGAGACCTAAAATCTGTTTTAATCTGGATTAATACAAAAAGCCTGAGATATTTATTAAAGAAGAGGGTGAATTTTCAAGTAGATTTTTTCCTTTCTTTGGCACAACATTGAACAAGGCAGTACAAATGCAAATAGATATTTTCAGGAGCAAACACTTCTAAGATTATTTGAGAGCATCCTGTTCAACCACTACACCGTTTGTGTGGAATTAATAACTGCTGCATAGGAATGGAATAGAATTCATTCATCCACTTATTATAAATACAAATTTTATTGTAAAAAGAACAGGAAAAATAACTTTCATTGTCTTCCAAGACACCTAAAGTCTTCTCCCAATGACAGCTATCTTAGATACAGTTTAAATGTCACTTTTATTCTCAGCATGCATTATCCACTGCTAGTCATCCTGTAAAAAACACTTAACACACATACAGTGTGAATTGAAAGAAAAATTGACTTGTTTTAGAAGGCTGCATTTCAAAGCTCAGGGATACAGTTAAATTGTATCTATTAAACTAATTTCAGATCACATTAGTATAGCTAGATATGTCAGAAAAACTCTCTGTGACACTAGAATGTACTTTTCTACATGCACTATACTTAAAATATACAATCTATTCCTCATGCCAAAAGAATGTCTTATTTCACAACATGAATGTCTTTGTTCTAACCAGCAATATGCCAAACTGGGTTAAAAGATGATAAGGACTAAAGAGAGACTGCTGAATTGGAATTCATTTGCAAACTGGATACAATTAACTTAGGCTTGAATAGAGACTGGGAATGGATGAGTCATTACACAAAGTAAAACTATTTCCCCATGTTATTTCTCCCCCCACCCAACCCCCCACTGTTCCTCAGATATTCTTGTTAACTGCTGGAATTAGCTTACCTTGCTTGTCACCATGAAAGGTTTTCCTCCTACCCCCCCCCCCCGCTGCTGGTGATGGCTTATCTTAAGTGATCACTCTCCTTACAGTGTGTATGATAAACCCATTGTTTCATGTTCTCTGTGTGTGTATATCAATCTCCCCTCTGTTTTTTCCACCAAATGCATCCGATGAAGTGAGCTGTAGCTCACGAAAGCTTATGCTCTAATAAATTTGTTAGTCTCTAAGGTGCCGCAAGTACTCCTTTTCTTTTTGCGAATACAGACTAACACGGCTGCTACTCTGAAACATCTCAACACTGGTGACTTAAGAAAAAGAGCACCTCACTCCTGGCATGTAGAAAAGACTTCCTCACACCCTATCCCCTGCTCCTGAAGAACTGATGACAAATAACCATTTTGGAATCCATACTTACATTTGCTTGAACAACAACAAAATAATGCGTCTTTTCTTCATAATTTAGTCTCTCCCGTAAAACTACTGCTCCAGACAAAGTGAGAGGAATGTCAAAGGTCCTGTTGGATGTCTGCAAAAGCCAAAACAAAAAAAATAAGAATTCATATGCTGTATTTTAATGTTAATTAATGCAGACAGCTTACAATGGATAGATATATTGTATGGTAATCAAGGATCTATTAGGGTAGTGTTCTGATTAATTTGTCTGATCAGTTCTTTGTACATTTTTATTTGATCAAGTGTGTTTCATATGAACCCCATAATAAAGATTCTGTAGGTAACTTGGCACCACAATCTTTTTCATGTATTATTACTTCCATTCATAAAATATCATGGGATACTTGTTAGCAGAGACTTGGGAACACTAGTCTTTCTTATATTTCCTTTTCAGAGTATTGTATCATTGATGGACACTGCAGATAGGGGAGTTCAAAACAACTTTTTTCTGTTTATCAAAACATATTAATGTTCTTTGATTTCTTCCTGTTGTCCTTTCCTATATTCAAGGAAGATTTCCTGCTGCTGAGAAAGTACTTTCAAGTATCAGAGTAGTTAAAAAAAAAATTTGGAGCCTCATTGACTTTAAGGCCAGATGGACAATCATGATCACCTAATCTGACCTCCTTCACATCACAGGACACAGAATCTTACCCATCCACTCCTGTAATATACCCATAATTTTGGCAGAGTTACTGAAGTCCTCAGATCATGATTTAAAGACTTCAAGTTAAAGAGAATTCACCATTTACTGTAGTTTACATCAGCAAGTGACCCATGCCACAGAGGAAGGAGAAAAACTACCCTCCCCTGCATTTTCCAATTTTGTGGGGAGATGCAAAAAGTTAAAAAAGAAGAAGGGTAAAGTAGAGACCCCCATTAAGACCTTAGTTCATATTTAAGCACATGCTTAAATCCAACTGGGTCTTTTGCTGGATAGGGATGGCGTTATTTATATGATTAAAGTTAAGCAGTGCCTTACTTATTTTGCACCTTATTTAATCAAAGATGAAATTCTATTTACACTATATTTCCATTTACTTAAATAGACCGATTTCATTTTACAGTACTGAAACTACCATGCTGCATAAGACTAAAACTGATTTTCTTTGACAGCCCATTTTGAAAGAAGATAATCTAGAAGTTGAAACACAGGATTTAGAGACAGCTGATCAAGACCATGTTCACAGTTCTGTCAATGACTGTCTCTGTAACATTAAGAATCTTTCTGTGCCTCGGTTTTCCCATCTGTAAAATTGAGATATTTATTTAATTTACAGGTAAGTTTTGGAGATAATGTTTATAAAATACTTTAAGATCCATCAATGAAAGGCTTTGTAGAAGAACAAAGTATTTTCTTTCCATAAACAGACTATTATGGCAAGCTTTTTTCCCTAATGATGAATAATTCAGGGTTGAAAATGTTTGTTTAAATTGTGACTGATTTTTCAGTACACAAGTGGTCCATATTACAAGTGGACCATGTTACCAATAGCAGTTGTTTGTTGTTCTGTTTACTTTTATTTGACAGTTATGTCTTTTTTGACAAAAATAAGCACAATCAGCATTGGAGAGACACACTGAAAAAAAATCTACTGAAATGCAAAACATTTCATATGGAAGCGGAAGAAAAAACTAAAGTAGAGATAGTGAGATAGCAAGAGCAAAGGAGAATAATTTAAAATATCCCTCAAGGCAAGAAGAACTTTAAAATGGTAAAACTGTCATAGAAAGTTAAAATTTAGTCTTACCAACCTCAGCAGTGTCTTTTCAGATTGAAGGCAGGTGTAGATTTTGAGTGAGGGAAGCTTTTTTTTTTTGGCTTCAGGTGTTTCAGTGTAAAAAAAATCCACTTTAGGTTAAAAACTATCATGGCTATGTGTTCTCTACCCAGCACTAAGAAATAGGCTACTGGGTTTTCATAATAAGTACTCTAATATAAACCTAAAACTACAGCATTTAAAAAAAACAATAATACAAAGCAAGCACATTGCTGTATGACACCACGTTGTGAATGACTGCTTTAGCATTTAATGCCTTCAAATAATAATGCAATGATGCTTGTGCAATAATGTGCCATAATGCAATGCTGTGTTTATTTTAAACAAATAAAATATTAATAGACAAAACAAAGATTCTGAATGGCAAATATTAGAAGCCATGGGGAAAAAAAAGTAACCCAGACAGAGTTCCTGGAGGCCCATTCATATTCATGCACACTTAAAAAAAAAGTCACACAAATTTAGCCAAAATGTAATACTAATAGAGTGATGCAATGTCATGGGAGGAATCATGAGAGCCAGTAGAGGTGTTGGTGGTTTGGGGCATGATGGTTTTCTTACTGGCAAGGTGTGCATCTCTTTATTGAGGAGTAAAAGGTATGCCATGTCAGATGCCTTAGTTTATCACTTTCTTGCTTTTGTGTTAGGTACGTTATGTATAGAGGAACCTTAACTCACATACAACATAGTGTTTTGTGCACTAATATATGAAAAACATTTGAGTTAAATGAGTTTTGGTAAAATATTTTTTGTGAATTGACCCAGCACAGGAGGGGAGATGTGGACTGATTTCATGTATGGATCTCTATTCAGAAAACATGAGATGGGCCTATAGTTCTGCCATAGATGGGTGAGGTCCTACTAACATTTACTGCTGTGGAATGGAATGTTGTAAGGATGAAGTAGTATGGGAGACCAATCAGAGTAGGGGTTGGGGTGGGACGAGTGCAGAGAGATGAAAGGGTTGGATCAGGAGTGCTAATGTGCATGGAGAGTGCAATAGGGAAAAAAACCACCATATTCTTAGTTGGTGTAAATCAGTATCACTCCATTGTAGTAAATGGATCTACAACATTTTACACCAGTTGATGATATGGCCCCAATGTAAGAGACTGTTTAGGGGAATGTTCAGCAGTTGTGAAGATGGGCAGGCTGCCAGGTTGAACTGGCATCAGCCATTGGTGATAATGGGAGTGGGAAAGGGAGAAACCTGATGTTGCTGATGGAGTTAGGAGGAGAGGGGACAGGAGTTCTGAAAAGTCTGGGAGGTAATTGCCAGTCAGAATGGAGGCTGGGAGGGGAGCAAACAGAAGTACAAAGGGAGTTGACAAGCAAGTGCACTATTGATTATGAAGTAGATTATACAGGGTGAGAACCAACTTAAACATAGTACTGCTTGAATGAGGGGGTAGCTGGTGTTTATTGGCATAGCTCCACTAATGGATCAGTAATACACAGATGGGTGAGAGCTGTACAGCACCTAGGTAAATGGGTCAGAACCAAGAAGGGACTGGTGGCTGGTGGGTTATTAAATGGGATATTAAACAGCTAAAAGCATAAGGAGTCCAATCAGGATTTAGGAAGGGTTCAAGGCTATGTGTATGGACTGAAAGGAAGGAGGTAAGTTAAAGAGAAAATTGGAGAATCTCTTAAAATCATGAGTGGTAGGTAAGTTGCTCTGAAGTTCAACTTTGAACAACCATTTCTAAGGCCATTTTGCACACCATATCTCTGAAGCTCAATGCTGGTTGAAGGCAATTGTAGCATTAGCCTCTCCAGTTTTGCCCACGATCACACACTCTAATTTTCTTCACTCTGCACTGCAATGCAAGAAAATCACTGGAAATTGGTTCTCCACTTTAGCAGTAGGAGCAGCATGTTGCAACATTTAGATGTGTGGTAAGTGCTGTCCTTTGGGTTTCAGCTGTCTGGCAGTTTTCCACTCAGTAGAGAGAGCCAGCAGATTTTGCCTCAATATTTTTTTAAAAGGAATTTGCTAATATATGGCAGAGATGTTGTGAATTAAATAAATAACTGCAGCATTTGTGATTACTGTACAGTATCATAATGTAAATGCATATGCCACTTCTAATCCACGAGTGAGATTTCCATGATGGCTCCGGACCCTTTTACCGGAGAGAGAAAGTGCCAGAGCAGCATAAAGGGACCCTAATAGAACCAGGTTCAGATGGGTGAAAACAGGAACTGAGGAAGACATCCAGGCTTCAAGGAACCCCTGGCAAGTCCTGGAATAAAGGATGTGCTAGGTCTGGGGACAGGAAGGAGGTGCCTTAGGGGATCTGCAGCATGCAGCATTGCGGAGATTCTGGCAATACCGCTGCACAAAGAAAGCTGGGGACAGACTTTCCTGAGGAACTGTCTAATATTAGGCTAGGGATGCTCTGAACTCCAAAGCAGACAATATTCATATGGGTTCATAGCTGCTGCTGCCCTGTGCTGACAGTTCTGGACCTCTGGGGTTACTGGGCCTTAGGGTATGTCTACACAGCAAAGAAAAAAACATGATTGGCCCATGCCAGCCAACCCAGGCTTGCCGGGATCAGTCTGCGGGGCTTTTTCATTGCTGTACAGACTTCCAGACATTGGCTGGAGACCAGACTCTAGGACCCTGCAAGGTGCGAGGGTCCCAGAGCTGAAGCTTCTACCCAATCCCATCCTTTGGGTAGAAAGATGTTCTAGTTCCAAAAGGTGACAATACGAATATTGACAAATCTAATGGATAAAACCCCTGATTCTATACAAAAAGAAGGTCTTAAGAAGTTATCAGAAGTATCTAAACACTGGAGCTTTGTTGAATGAGCATAACCTGATATAGAATAAGCAGTTAGAGTAGAAATGTGTGACAACTTTTGATGTTTAATTAGACAGGCAGACAATGCAAATTTGTGAATCTTTTCAGTAGAGGTTAATAGCTACCTACCTATCAGTTTTTCATTGCCACCGAATTTGTCCTTATTTTTAGTGTGCAAATTTACCAAGACTATGGACATCTCCCTTGAGATGGGCTACATCTTCATTAACAATCTATCCTAAGCAAGGGGAAACACATAGCTGTTTGTGGCTGCACTTCCTGGGAGGAGAGCCAAAGCTCAGTCTAATCCTTCCCTCTCGTCTCTGTGGAGGTCACAAGAAAGCAGTGGCTTTGCAGAGACTGCTTTTGCTCTAGTGCTGCAACCTGAGGTTACAGGTTGCCCATGAAAGAGTGTAAAGGGGGTGGCCTTACTCCTCCATACTCACTTTTGTGGCTGCATAGTGCTGGTGATGATACAGTCCCGGTGGTTCCCAAACTTCATTGGCTCATGTACCACCCTCTTAAAAAAAACGTTGTGAAGTGAGTGGATGGAATATCAGCTTGTGTACCACAGTTTAAAAACTGTCTCGGCCTTTATAATTAAGCAGCAGGCCTTGAGAGTGAAAAAATATGTTAGATTATATTTCTCATTTTTTGTATGTTACTGTCGTTAGTTAAATTAAAGCAATCTCTATGAAAAGAGATAAAACCACAGGAAAAAATATTTACAAAGTCTCACACCAAGAAAGGGCTATATAGAAAATACCCAAAAATAGAAAAGAAAAATTAAATTAGAGTTAAAAAAGTAAGAAACTATATTAAAAAAAGAACCAACAAAAATGTTTATTTAACAAGGATAATCAAGTTCTTATATAAAAATCAGGCCCTGATTTTCACTGGGGCTGCCACACACACACCTACTTGTACATGTTTCCAGCACCAACATCTGCAGGAAGAATTTACAGAAGAGCTGGTTAAATAATATGTGATAAGTTATTCATTCAACAAATGTAAGGCCACTTTTAAATAATTTATTTGCCTAATATTTTTTCCAATCTAAACATGAGAATTTCACCAAAATTGTAAATTGTTTTGTTTTTCATCTATTTGTCTTACTAATTTTAGTATCTACTGAACAAGCACCGGTGATTTCATGCATAGTATTTATTCACACAGCTGGAGGCTAGGGGCTGAAAATCAGGCCCATATAATCAGTTGATTTTAACTTCACTCTGGCCCAGATTCTGTCCTATACTTGGACTATTTTACACGGTTTACCATGGACACAGACCCTAAAACTCTGATGGCGTAGAGATGGTGGAGGGATAGGGCTTCAGCTTCTCTGCACCTGAGAAATCTTCAGCTGACTTACGAGCATCTTGGAGCTGCTGGGAGTTGGTATAACTTGCATCAGCTTCTAAACTGGCCTAAATCATGCTAGAGGACTGGACAAGCACACAGCCTGCCCAGGAATGAATAGGCACAAGAATGACTTGAGGCCTTCTTTATATATTTCCTGCTAAACTGTGTCGTTCACTCCTTAGGTGAAGTTGGGTGTTATTAGAATCAGAGATGCAAATATGCAACTATACACTTCCTGAAGGAAAAACAAATAATTTTATCAAAGCCCGCAGCTCAGTTACTGGCTGAACTTTCCTTCCACTCCAAGCAACACATTCACCAGGAAGTCTTCTAGAATATGCATCCTGTAAATCAGGGATTCTCATACTGGGGGTCAGGACCCCTCAGGGGTCGCAAGTTTATTACATGGGGGATTGCGAGCTGTGAGCCTCCACCCCAAACCCTGTTTTGCCTCCAGCATTTATAACGGTGTTAAGTATATTTAAAAGTGTTTTTTAATTCATAAGGGTGGTCTCACTTAAGAGGCTTGCTATTTGAAAGGAGTCACCAGTACAAAAGTTTGAGAACCACTGCTGTAAGTTCACTTGGCAACTGGCATGCAACCAGCATAACATTCTCTAGCACATATGCAACAGTTGGAATCAACTAGCAAAGTTTCTGGGTTAGCTGGGTTTAATTTAATAAAATTAGCCAACATCCATAACCTCAATGCTTTTTTTGCCTCTGTTTTCACTAACAAGGTCAGCTCCCAGACTGCTGTGCTGGGCATCACAAAATGGGGAAGAGATGGCCAGCCCTCTGTAGAGATAGAGGTGGTTAGGGACTATTTAGAAAAGCTGGACGTGCACAAGTCCATGGGGCCGGACGAATTGCATCCGAGAGTGCTGAGGGAATTGGCGGCTGTGATTGCAGAGCCCTTGGCCATTATCTTTGAAAACTCGTGGCGAACGGGGGAAGTCCCGGATGACTGGAAAAAGGCTAATGTAGTGCCCATCTTTAAAAAAGGGAAGAAGGAGGATCCTGGGAACTACAGGCCGGTCAGCCTCACCTCAGTCCCTGGAAAAATCATGGAGCAGGTCCTCAAAGAATCAATCCTGAAGCACTTAGAGGAGAGGAAAGTGATCAGGAACAGTCAGCATGGATTCACCAAGGGAAGGTCATGCCTGACTAATCTAATCGCCTTTTATGATGAGATTACTGGTTCTGTGGATGAAGGGAAAGCAGTGGATGTATTGTTTCTTGACTTTAGCAAAGCTTTTGACACGGTCTCCCACAGCATTCTTGTCAGCAAGTTAAGGAAGTATGGGCTGGATGAATGCACTATAAGGTGGGTAGAAAGCTGGCTAGATTGTCGGGCTCAACGGGTAGTGATCAATGGCTCCATGTCTAGTTGGCAGCCGGTGTCAAGTGGAGTGCCCCAGGGGTCGGTCCTGGGGCCCGTTTTGTTCAATATCTTCATAAATGATCTGGAGGATGGTGTGGATTGCACTCTCAGCAAATTTGCGGATGATACTAAACTGGGAGGAGTGGTAGATACGCTGGAGGGGAGGGATAGGATACAGAAGGACCTAGACAAATTGGAAGATTGGGCCAAAAGAAATCTAATGAGGTTCAATAAGGATAAGTGCAGGGTCCTGCACTTAGGATGGAAGAATCCAATGCACCGCTACAGACTAGGGACCGAATGGCTCGGCAGCAGTTCTGCAGAAAAGGACCTAGGGGTGACAGTGGACGAGAAGCTGGATATGAGTCAGCAGTGTGCCTTTGTTGCCAAGAAGGCCAATGGCATTTTGGGACGTATAAGTAGGGGCATAGCGAGCAGATCGAGGGACGTGATCGTTCCCCTCTATTCGACACTGGTGAGGCCTCATCTGGAGTACTGTGTCCAGTTTTGGGCCCCACACTACAAGAAGGATGTGGATAAATTGGAAAGAGTACAGCGAAGGGCAACAAAAATGATTAGGGGTCTAGAGCACATGACTTATGAGGAGAGGCTGAGGGAGCTGGGATTGTTTAGTCTGCAGAAGAGAAGAATGAGGGGGGATTTGATAGCTGCTTTCAACTACCTGAAAGGGGGTTTCAAAGAGGATGGCTCTAGACTGTTCTCAATGGTAGCAGATGACAGAACGAGGAGTAATGGTCTCAAGTTGCAATGGGGGAGGTTTAGATTGGATATTAGGAAAAACTTTTTCACTAAGAGGGTGGTGAAACACTGGAATGCGTTACCTAGGGAGGTGGTAGAATCTCCTTCCTTAGAGGTTTTTAAGGTCAGGCTTGACAAAGCCCTGGCTAGGATGATTTAACTGGGACTTGGTCCTGCTTTGAGCAGGGGGTTGGACTAGATGACCTTCTGGGGTCCCTTCCAACCCTGATATTCTATGATTCTATGATTCTATGATATAGAATAAGCAGTTAAAGTAGAAATGTCTGCCTGATAACTTGATAGAATTCCTAGGTTTTACTGGATATCATCCAAATAACAGCAAAAACATATAGCATACTCCCTAAAAATTATCAGCTATTAGTTATATGAATGCAATAAAACTATTCTAATATACATCCAGGAGGCACAACACAGGACAAAAAGGTAAGTAAAGAGTTAAAATGACCATGGTGTAGGGGCAAGGTTGTGGAAGATTGGCGAAGAGCTAAGTGGTGCACTGAGTATGCGACTGGATGTAAGCGGAGGATGCAGGCAGTTTCAATGAACTTTGTCTGACAGACCCTGCCAAAAGATATTGTAGCACAGCTCAGCATATTTTTGCCTGTAAACAAGTCAGTTTATGTAAAAAAGAAAAGGGGTACTTTTGGCACCTCAGAGACTAACGAATTTATTTGAGCATAAGCTTTCGTGAGCTACAGCTCACTTCATCGGATGCATCGAATGTAGCTCACGAAAGCTTATGCTCAAATAAATTTGTTAGTCTCTGAGGTGCCACAAGTACTCCTTTTCTTTTTTGCGAATACAGACTAACACGGCTGCTACTCTGAAATCAGTTTATGTAATAAGCATAAATTATATATATAAGAATGTAAACAGCTGTTGACCCCATGTAACCCTGAGATAAGTGTGGAGAATATAGCGCCGCAGAGGACTCCCCTGGGTGGAGTCCTGCCTGGTTAGCT
Source organism: Dermochelys coriacea (assembly GCF_009764565.3). NCBI lineage: Eukaryota > Metazoa > Chordata > Testudines > Dermochelyidae > Dermochelys > Dermochelys coriacea. The sequence continues at coordinate 89,045,983 of NC_050074.1, read as the reverse complement.
GTCCCAAATGGCCAGAGTCACCTACAGCCCCTCCGCGCGTCCTAGGGGCTCCCAGCACAGATTGAAGTGTAAGTTCTTCCTTCCTTCAATAAAGCATAGTTTACTATTCTTACCATCCTCCTTTCGCTGGTACCTACCCCCGCCCCAGCCTTGCGGGCTCACATGGTAACAGTTGTTGACCAACACTCTAAATAGGACTCCAACCAAGACAATGTAGGATCTGACAATCCAACAATAGACTGGAAATGTGACAAAAGAACATCATATTCAATAGTGTGGAATGCTACTGAAGGATCTAACAAAACTAAAAGTGATAAAGAAATTGAAATGGCAGAAATCTATAAATCACTATCCCACTTGACCAAAAAAATTTCTCTGCTGTGGTGAGCCCTAAAACCTGACTGGAATGTTTAATGTAAGCCAAATTGAATAAGAATTTTGCACCTTAATTACATGACTTTTACAATTACTTAAGAATAAAAACAAATTACAACCCAAACAAAAATTAGACTCATCCATAGCTGTTGAGGAAGGTTTCTTCAGAAAAGAAATCAATGAAGCTTGATTAATATCAAATCACTATTCCTAAATTATTGGTGCCATAAGAGGTAAGCACTTCTTTGGCAGCCAAGCAGAAAATGGATCCAAAACATACATCATTCTTAAACCTCATAATACAACTACAATATCGATACAAAATCCTTATTAAAGTCAAGCAAAGTTCCCGGGGAGCAAGTGCAAAAGACAGAGGAGAGTAATTAGGAAGTTGACTCAATATACAGTTTACTTGCAATGTCTGGAGATTATTTGTGAAATAATTGCAGACTTTATTGCAGATGTGCATAAAAGGCAACTTACCACCAGAAGGCCCTTTTTATTCCTTTTAAGGCACATTCAAGGGAAGATGTTATTGTGTAGACCTTTCCAATTAAACTGTTACATTTCTATGGCAGTTTTCCTAGGACTATCAGCCCCATGTTTAATTTACTTTTCAGTTGAATCTAACCAGTATCAGCCTCTATAGTATGTTTTGAACTGCAGACATAAAGTGGACAAAATTGACATAAAATATTGTGTAATGAAAGACCAGGAGTATCTAAATAGTCTACAGCGATTTTTGTATCAGGAAATCAGGACCTGGATGTAAATGAGTAGTTTTATATATGTTGAAATATACCTATAAGTCCCCACTTCTGCATTGGCTCTGCCATCACAGACCCCTATATACTTGTTATTTGCCTGACACAGCACTTTGAACAAAATTATAATGCATCATGTATATTACATATATTATTCAATTTTCATGTAAACTTTGTATAATTATGATGATATTGAAAACTGTCATAGAAATACTACATTTTGTTGTGAAAAAGTTACATCTACAGAAGTAATAATTTAATTCCCTGAGGTTGATGTGAGTTGCGTGTGTGTTAACTGCAGAAGCAGGATAACATGTCTGGACTATCCCCAACATTTCTTTAATTATAGTTACACAAACACAGCACAGATGTTATGGTGGCATAACCTTGTATTCTAATCTACCAGATAATACTCGTAGCAGGATTTTCAAAAGTCAAAAAATCATTCAAATGAGCCTCAGATTAGTGCAACAACAGCTCCACTTTAGAACTCCAATTTAAGAGAATTCTAGAGTGGGATTATTGAAAATGTGTAAAGTGACTTTGAAAGTTAGTGTAATTTGTGTTCCTAAATCACATAAGCACTTTTGTAAATTCCACCCCTTTGGTTGTTGGTAGGGCCCTAGCAAATTCATGGTCCATTTTGGTCTATTTCATAGTCATAGGATTTTAAAAAATAATAAATTTCATGATTTCATCTATTTAAATCTGAAATTTCACAGTGTTGTAATGGTAGGGGTCCTGACCCAAAAAGAAGTTGCAGGGGGTTTGCAAGGTTACTATAGGGGGGCTTGTGGTACTGCTACCCTTACTTCTGCACTGCTGCTGGCGCTGCCTTCAGAGCTGGTAGCTGGAGAATGGCGGCTGCTGGTATGGTATTGCCACTCTTATTTCTGTGCTGCTGCCTGCAGAGCTGGGCCCTCAGTCAGCAGCCACCACTCTCTGGCCGCCCAGCTCTGAAGGCAGCAGTGCAGAAGTAAGTGTGGTGTGGTATGGTGTTGCTACCCTTACTTCTCCGCTGCTGCTGGCGGGAGGCTGCCTTCACAGCCAGGCGCCCAGCTAACAGCTGCTGCTCTCCTGCTGCCCAGCTCTAAAGGCAGCACAGAAGTAAGGGTGGCAACTCCACGACTCTCTTAAAATACTCTTATGACCCCCCTGCAACTCCCTTTTGGGTCAGAACCCCCAATCTGAGAAACTCTCTCTTGTGTTTTTTGGGGGGGTGAGTTTTGGAGATGGAGTGAGCCATGCAGGAAGAACACCCCTTGAGCAGCAGAGAAACCAATATGGTTTTGGGAGGTGGGGAAGTAGATGAGGTGTAGGTGAAGTTTGTAGATGGCCACAAGGGAGGGCAGAAAGAGAAATCTTTGCCACCTTTGCAGACTTTGATGTTTAGATTTGGACAATTCTTGTCAGCTTCTTTGGATTTCCCCGTCTATTTTTCTAGCCAAAGATCTTAAGTGGGGGTGGGCAGGGTAGGCATTTGGGGAGTTGGAAGGTAAAGGGACAAGCAATGGTGAAAGCATTAGTTAGGATAGTTCATGTACACTGACGCTGAATGAAAAGTGTGTAATTAAAAAAAGGCACTAACAGTGGCTGATTATAGGGGAAGTTGAGGATATTATTGTAATAGAGTATTATTATTATATTGTTTAAAAATATGGCAAGCAATAGGCCAAACTCTGGTCCAGCTAGTAAGGCATGATGTGGTAACAAGAGGAGTCCAAGCTACCTCTTTATGCCCTTGGCCTGGCTATCTGTATCGCAAGTAGCAGCCCTGGAAAATATGCAGGCTTTACAAAGTCACGATCTTCCATTCCCACTGCAGAGGATGAAAGGGAGTGGGACAGAAGGAGCCAACCGATTGAAGTTTTGGCTAGACCCAATGCAGTACTGTCTCCCTGAAGCAGCAAGGGAACTTGGAGGGAGATTGTTACTTTCAGCTGCTCTGGGACAGTACAGCAGTATACTTGCTTGAGGCAAAGCCATGATTCAGCCTAATAGTAGTACTAATACTAATAATGATAAATGGAACTAACAAGAGATGCGTCAATCAGCACCCTGATAATTTTGCTTGCATACTGTCAGGGTTCCCACCCCACTCTGAACTCTAGGGTACAGATGTGGTGACCTGCATGAAAGACCCCCTAAACTTATTTCTACCAGCTTATGTTAAAAACTCCCCAAGGCACAAATTGTACCTTGGATTAGGTAATGTTGCCATCACCAAGTGATTTAGAAAAACTCAGGGAAAGGACCACTTGGAGTTCCTATTCCCTGCTAATATCCCCCCAAACCCCCACATCGCCTTTCCTGGGGAGGCTTGAGAATAAACAAGATGAGCACAGACTAACCTTGGCTTTTTTTAGGACACTAAAAAAGAACCCAATCAGATTCTAAAAGAAATAGAACTTTATTAGAAAGAAAAAAGGTAAAAGAAGCACCTCTGTAAAATTAGAATGGAAGATAATCTTACAGGGCAATCATATTCAAAAACACAGAGGATTTCCCTCTGGGCCAGATTTTAAAGTTACTAAAAGAAAACCAGGAATACACCTTCCTCTCAGCACAGAAAAAATCACAAGCCAAAAAACGTATTCCCTTGCTAGTACTTACTAATTCTAATGGAGTTGGATTGCTTGCTTCCTTGATCTGTGTCCGGCAAGCACACAGAACAGACAGACCAAAACCTTCCCCCGCCCCAGATTTGAAAGTATCTTGTCCCCTTATTGGTCCTTTTGGTCAGGTGGCAGCCAGGTTACCTGAGCTTCTTAATCCTTCATAGGTAAAAGGATTTTGTGCCTCTGGCCATGAGGGATTTTATAGTACTGTGTACAGGAAGGTTGTTACCCTTCCCTTTATATTTATGACACATAGTGTATCCCTTTTCCTTTATCTTTATAGATTGTAAACTCTTTCTTCCTCGGTGTTTGTACAATGCTTAGCACAATGAGGCTCCAGTCCTAACTGGAAACTTTGGGTAGTACTCCATCTCAGCAAGAAAAAACAAACAACAAAGTTTTAGTACTAACTATGTAATTTTCAGGGTTTTTACACTTGGAAAATGCATTTATTTTTGCTGTTACTTTCAGAACTCAAAATTTAATGATCTGTAGTTGAATTGGAAGGTTTTTCATGGGGTCTAAAATGTAGCATAATATAGTTACAGATAAATGGTTCCAACAGTCTGAAAGTGACAGATGTTGGTGCTTTCCTGTGTGTTTTGTTTTTGTATACTGTCCACCACTAATGTCCTTGACAAAAAAATCAGGTATAAGATGTATTTTTCAGAGAAATTATTATTCATTTTTCCTATTTCTATTCTCTAAAAAATTATAGGGATTCTAAAATATTACAAAATGAATAGAGCCTGCCTGTGGGGAAACACTTCAAAATTGCTGTGGCCTACTGAACTCCACTCTAGAAATAAGCATCCCGTGAATGCTGCTTTAATCTTTTCACCATCTTTTTGAGCTGAAGTAGAAGCTAATGGAAACCACACATTGCATCCTTAGTCCACTTTTGAGACTGCTATAAAGGACAAATTAGCAGACATGCTTTTCATCAGGTTATAGCATTTACAATACAGAAAATATAAATTAATATCTATATTTTACAGAGCAGGAGGGAATCTATGGAATATTTACAATACAGAAAATATAAATTAATATCTATATTTTTACAGAGGAGGAGGGAATCTATGGAATATCCACATACATAATCATACTGACTTTACTAACAATAGAGCAGTGTGTCTAGTAGAGCAGACTATTGTTATAACTAATTAATACCTCTCTTCCAACAATGATCAATATGGGCTACTTCAGGGGATGGTGAACCTAACTGGTTTTCCACCGAATGCATCCGATGAAGTGAGCTCACGAAAGCTTATGCTCAAATAAATTTGTTAGTCTCTAAGGTGCCATAAGTACTCTCTTTCTTTTTGCAAATACAGACTAACACGGCTGCTACTCTGAAATCTAACCAGTTGTGCAGTGTTGGTGTTGGAACAGCGTGGATTATTTTCTTATTCCCATCACATGACTGGTGGATTAGAAGCTGCTATGTAAAAATCTAAGAATATTGATCTGTAATAATTTTATGACCTGACCAGTGAGAACTATATAGCAAATGAGTTATTAGTTATTGAATTATTAGTCTTTCCTGCATAAATGTACCGGTCTAGATAAGTATGGGGTTTTTGAAAAATGCAAGTGGAAAGACAAAGTTGAGAGGAAGGTAGTAACCCTGACCCTGGTACTAGCACCTGCTGCAATTGTGATGCAGAAGCATAGAATGCTGTCCTGGGGTGAGAGACAGCCAGGAAGAGGGCAGCTCAAGATGAGGAGAAAGCTCATAATCCACCTACAGGGGGGCAACTGGAAAAAGCTCTTAGAGAATGAGGAGGGAAGGAGAAGGATCTAGATGCTGAGCTAGTGGATGCATTGGAGCTAGGGTAAGAGGTGAGAGGATAAAATTAAAGAAGAGGAGACAAAAAGTAGGAGACTGGAAAGGGACAAGGAGGAAAACAGGAAAGATTTTAGATCAGGAGAAGCAGAAAAAAATAGAACTGGGTATGCGAGCAAACACTATTACAGAAAAGAAGTAGAGGGAAATAAAATCTCCAGATGTAGCAGAGAGAGAGAGAGAGAGAGAGAGAGAGAGAATGAATCAAGGAAAAAATATAACTGGTGAAAAAGAGAATTAATCAAAAAAACTGTTAGATTAAAACAGATCCTAAGAATAGTAAACAAGAAGCTCAAACACAAAGGACCGACAGTAAGTGGGGGCACTGATGCCGAGCCTTCCGCTCTACCCACGGGTGTGTTCCATCCACCAGAGCCGGCTGGGGAAGACGTGGCAGCACTGGAAGGCAGTATCTCCCCTCCATGGGAGTCCCTCTCCTTCAAGACCCCCGAGGCACCATCTGAAACCCCAGTGTGCCCCGAAGCAACCGTCGCGTCAGGTGGCAGCGGGGAGAATCCTGGGGTGGCGGAAACTGATCTCCCATCAATATATGAGGCGATCGAGGCCCTGGGTCTGACCCCGGTCACCCAGGGGGAGGACGACCCTATGCCAGCGGGCCTTGATATAGGCGATTTCACTCCAGCCCCCCTTTCCCCATGCTCCCTCCCCCTAACTGTTGCTTCCGCTCCCACCTCCGAGGGGCCCCTGGACTCCTCCATCAACCCGGCTGTAGATGGCACCCCACTGAGGGCCGCCGAACCTGTTGAAGCGACGGCCAGTGCCACGCGGCTGAGACCTGAGCCACCAGGGGCACCCGTCGTTGGTGAGGAGCATTCGACCTCCTTCCCAGGAGAGGGCCCTACAGGAGAGAGTCCACCCCCTCATGCCGTGGCTGCCAAATCCACCATAGAGCCTGCGCCCGGCATCACTGAGAGCACTCTACCCGCCCAAAATCTCACCTCTAACCTTGCCCCTGCCCCTGTCCCTATCCCATCCACATCCCGAGATGTTATTGCCGCCCCTGGGGCTGTCTCCTTCCCCTTGCCAACAGATGACCCCCAGGGAGCGGCCTTTGTGTTTCCCCATCCTGACCTACCAGGGGCTGCTATCTTCCCTCCGCCACCCCCTATCGCCCCAGCATTTAAGCCAACTTATCAGAAGCCCCGTCAGGGGTCCGCACCCTGTCTGCCCGTCTCGGTGGGCCACGGGGCTGTACCAAGGGCCCCGTCGGGGAGTAATCAGGAGACCGTAACCCCAGCCACCCATGCGCTGCGAGAGGAGTTGCGGGAGTTCCTAGAAGACGTCCGTGGCTCCCGCAACAAAGTCCAGCTTGCCCTCCAGCGATGGGGGGACTTTAATCAAATCCTCCGGGCCGCAAGGGCCCTCATGGGGGAGGGGAAAAGGACCGGGAGGCAGGGCGCCGCAGCCTACCAGCGGGTCCGCCTCTTCTGTGATTCCTTACTCACCTACGGGGTGGGTCACGAACTGCTGCGCTGCCCGCCAGGAGCCACGAGCATCCCTGCTGGTGAGGATCCCCACCAGCCCTCCTCATGGCACCCTTTACCATCGCAACATTGAACACCCGCGGCTGTAGAATGGGTCTCCGCAGGTCCCAGGTGCTTTCCTTCCTTCGGGAGAGGAGGTACTCTGTGGTTTTCCTGCAGGAGACCCATACGGATCCGACCGCCAAAGACAGCTGGCGGCTGGATTGGGGGGACAGGGTCTACTTTAGCCACCTGGATGACACTTCCACGTTCACCTTTGTCCGGGTGGAAGCCCATCGGTCGCGCCACTCCCGGTTGGACCGCATTTATTTATCACGCTTTCATCTTTCACGAGCCCACTCCTCCAGCATCCGTCCGGCACCATTTTCTGACCATCATATAGCCACCGTGACAGCCTCCCTCTGCGCAGAGAGGCCGGGGCCAGCCTATTGGCATTTTAACAACAGTTTGCTGGAGGATGCGGGCTTCGTGGCGTCCTTCCGGGAGTTCTGGCTGGCCTGGCGAGGGCAGCAGCGTGCCTTTCCCTCGGCGCGGCAGTGGTGGGACCTAGGGAAGGTGCACGCCAAGCTCTTCTGCTGCGACTACACCCGGGGCTTCGGACCCAGGTTTGTGAGTTTTCTCCGGGTGTTGTACGCCTCCGCAGAGTGTTTGGTCAGGCTCAACTGGACCCTGACCGAACCGCTCAGCTTCGGGCGAGGAGTACAGCAGGGGTGCCCCCTCTCGGGCCAGCTGTACGCTCTGGCGATCGAGCCCTTCCTCTGTCTCCTCCAAAGGAGGTTGACAGGGTTGGTGCTGCGGGAGCCAGAGCTGCGGCTGGTCCTGTCGGCGTATGCTGATGACGTGCTCCTCGTGGTCCAGGACCCGGGCGACTTGGCGCGGGTGGAGGCTTGCCAGGCCATCTATTCGGCAGCCTCCTCCGCGCGGGTCAACTGGGTCAAGAGCTCTGGCTTGGTGGTAGGGGACTGGCAGCAGGCGAGCTCCCTCCCACCCGCGCTTCAGGCCATCCGGTGGAGCACGGGTCCGCTGCTCTATCAGGGCGTTTACCTTTCTGCCACGCATCCCTCTCCGCTGGAGAACTGGCAGAATTTAGAGGGCGGGGTGATAGAGCGGCTCCGGAAATGGACAGGACTACTCCGGTGCCTCTCCCTTCGAGAGAGAGCGCTAGTGCTTAATCAACTAGTCCTGTCCATGCTCTGGTACCGGCTCAACACCCTGGTCCCGGCCCTGGCTTTCCTGGCCAACCTCCGGACATCGATTCTGGAGTTCTTTTGGTCAGGACTGCACTGGGTCCCTGCAGGGGTTCTTCATCTACCTCTGGAGGAGGGAGAGCAGGGCCTAAAATGTCTGCTCACTCAGGTCCATGTCTTCCGCCTCCAGACCCTGCAGAAGCTCCTTTATGGTGCAGGTAGTCCGGCGTGGAGCATACTGGCGCACGCCTTCCTGCACAGCTTCCGAGGGCTCCGATACGACCGGAAGCTCCTTTATCTCCATCCGAGAGGTCTTCCGCGAGACCTCTCCAGGCTGCCGGTCTTCTACCAGGACCTCCTCCGGACCTGGAAACTCTTTACAACGACCAGGTCCATGGCGGCCACCGAGGGGGCAGATCTCCTCGCGGAGCCCCTGCTACACAACCCCCAGCTCCGTGTGCAGGTGACGGAATCCCGCTCGGTGCGCCAGAGGTTGATCCTGGCAGAGGTCACAAGAGTCGGAGACCTCCTGGACTATGACCGGAGAGACTGGCTGGATCCCTTGATGCTCGCTCAGCGCATGGGGCTTTCCAGACCTTGTACTCCCCGGTGCATACTTCAGGAGGTGAAGGCCGCTTTGCCGCCCGCTGCTCGGGTTCAACTCGACCGGGTCCTGCACGAGGGCACGCCCCGCCCACCCGCTACCCCAGGCCCGACAGACCTTTTAATTGGACCCCTGCCCCGTGGACCCAACCGACCCCTTCACCGGAAGCCGGCTGCACGAGATGCAACCGGTCTGCTTTCAAACCGCGCCAAGAAAACATCTACACGCTCGTGTTCCACACCCTTCACGCCTGCACCCTCGTGTCCCGCCCCAATACAAAATGGCGGGATCTCCTGCCACCTTTGGAGGGTGAGGAGCCCCGGTGGACCAGCCTATATTGCACCTTAGTCCCAAGGCCCGCCGGGGATGTCAGTTGGCGGCTCCTTCCTGGAGCCGTGAGCACGGGCGTGTACTTGGCGTGGTTCACTTCAATCCCAGACACGTGCCCCTTTTGCGGCGTGAGAGATACCCTGGCACATGTATACTTGGAGTGTGCCAGGCTGCAGCCCCTATTCCGGTTCCTCACCAATATTTTATTACGTTTTTTGTTGCACTTCTCCCCTCACCTTCTCATTTATGCACTCCCTATCCGTGGCCCCACACAATCAAGGGATCTCCTGGTCAACCTCCTCCTGGCCCTAGCTAAAATGGCCATCTATAAAACCAGAGTGAGGAGATTGGCCGATGGAGTCTCCTGTGACTGTGTTGCCTATTTCCGATCCTCGGTCCGTTCACGTATCCGGGCAGAGTTCCTCTGGGCGGCGTCCTCTGACTCCCTTGACGCCTTTGAGGAGCAGTGGGTGCTGTCCGGGGTTCTCTGCTCGGTGTCCCCATCCGGTTCCCTTCGTTTGACCCTTTGACCGCACTCCTGTCCCTGTTATTTCATTAGTTGTCCCCCAGAATCCTTTGGGTATCTAGGTCCTGTGGATCCCCCTTTTAGGCTGGGGGGGATCCTTTAGCAGTAGACGGGCTTCGCCTGCCCACTTCCTGGATCCCAATAAGAGTACTCTTCCATAGCCATCTGGCCTTGCCCCATCGCAACACCCATAAAAATTCATGTTCACTGCCTATGCATTTTTCAGAGCAGTGGCTGCCACAAAACCATAGAAGACTTTAGAGACAGAGATGCAAGCCTGTGCCTATTATTGTAAAGGCAATTCCCATAGCTAACAGGAAACTACAACAAATAAGAGAGGAAACAGAGAATGATGAATCATTGGGGATCTTTAATGAAGTGATAATTAAAGGGTTTCCTAAAGAAATGAGCAGTTGCTGTTCAACTATAAGAGACTACTGGAACTCGAGACATGAATTTACTGTGATAGATGGGGTGATTTTCAAAGGAGATAAGACTGTAATTCCAATGAGCCTCCAAAAAAAAAAAATTATAGAAGATCCACAAGGATCATTTAAGAATTGTGAAGTGCAAACAACGAGCATGAGAGGTGCTGTATTGGCCGTGGATCAGTTACAACAGAGGTGGACAAACTATGGCCCGTGTGACTGTCCTGCCTGGCCCTTGAGCTCCCGGGTGGGGAGGGAAGCATGGCTGGCTGCGGCAGGGCTGCGAGTTCCCTCTGCAGAGCTGCATGATAAGTGGGCGAGGGTGGGAGATGGATAAGGGGCAGTGGGTCCTGGGGGGGGCAGTTAGGGGACAGGGAGCAGTTCGAACGGGCGGAGGTTCTGGGGGAGGTGGTCAGGGGATAGGGAGCAGTTGGATAGGCATGGGAGTCCCAGGGGACCTGTCAGGGGGCGGGGGGTGGCGTCCCAGGGGCCCATCAGGGGGTGGAGGTGTGGCTAGGGGTCAGGGGGGATCAGGGGACAGGGGGGTTAGTTAGGGGATGGGGTCCCAGGTTGGCAGTTAGTGGCGGGGGATCCCAGGAGGGGGTGGTCAGGAGACAAGAAGTGGGGGGGGTTGGATGGGTCAGGGGTTCTGAGGGGGCAGTCGGGGGCCAGGAAGTGGGAAGGGGCAGATAGGGGGTGGGGTCCAGGCTGTTTGGGGAGGCACAGCCTTCCCTACCTGGCCCTCCATACAGTTTTGACCCCGATGTGGCCCTCAGGGCCAAAAAGTTTGTCCACCCCGCATTACAAATTACTAATGTGGTAAAACTGCTTTTCATGGTTGAAATACAAGCCATACCAACAGGCAGAGCCACTAAGATCTCATCCACTTCTATAAAAGCCTGATGAGAAGGCAGGCACTGATTTATTTACCTGGTAATCAAAGGACTATTATTCTCTGTATCCAGAAAACTGCACACTGCACAGTATTAACAGTAAGTCAGTGATACCTGACATGAAGGGAATCTTCTCTAGGCATGGAATTCCACATGAAGGTTTTAGCCATAATGGGCTGCAATTTTCTAGTGCAGATTTTAGTCAATTTGCCATAGATTTCAATTTTCATCGCAAAACATTAAATCCAAATTACTGCCAATCAAACGGACTTGTGGAAAGGTCTATACAGACCGTAAAGAATCTTATGAAAAAAGACTTTTGACAATGGGAGCGATTTGTATTAAGCGTTACTGATTTACCAAAGTACACCCCTGAAGAATGGCTGTTAATAGGAAGAAGGATCACATTTAATTTTCCAATTACTGATAACTTGCTGAAATTCCATAACAATGAAACCATATGGAAGATAAAATAAAATCAAAAGTGGATGCAGAAATATTATTTTGACAAAAGGGACCATGATCTCCCATCTCTTAATCCAGGTGATAGTGTGCTCGAGGAATCACACCTCTAATACTTGGGGCCAAAGGGCTACTATTAAAGAACAGCTGAATCCAAGGTTTTACATAGACCAGACAAACCAGGGGGACCCAGTTAGATGTAATAAAAGGGATCTATGAATAATCCCAGAAAGTTTGAACACAGTGATAGTAGATGTGGACCCTGGCATTTTGGACTGATCCTTCATCAACATAAAAAAAGAGAAAGTGCCAAGGAACAAGAGAACAACTGAGACTCTAATGAAAAGCTGATACTGAGAAGATCAGAGCAGGAGATTAAAGATCCTGAAAAACTCAGAGACTTGCTAACCTGCCTGGAAAAGAGGGATTTGAGGAAAGTGAGTGATGTGCTGATAACCTTTCCTCTCTAGGCAGTTGACACATTGGGTTTATGGAAAATATACTACATGGGTTTAAAATTTAATGCATGTGTTATTAGATAGTTGTTAGCTGTTTATATATATAAAGTTAATTTGTTTTGCTTTAAGAGGGAAGATGCAGAGAGATGTTTGTAGAAGATTATAATTCAGAGACACTCCCTCATAAGGGACAATATTATGAACACAGGAATTGGGAAATGTGCCCTGGAGGGGTTGGGAACACCGCATGGCTGTGTGCAACAGTTCAGAAATGCTCTTCAGTTTGTTTTATTACTTTCTCATTCACTGGTTTGTTATTTAATGAACCCCAAGATTGTTACATGGATAAACTCTGTAAAAAGAGGTACAGCCACAGAAATATCGAATCCGAGGAGTAGTAATTCAAGCCAAAGAGAAGCAAAGAACAGGACAGCAACAGTGGAGTTGGCCTTACACCCATTCTTCCTGAATTGACATGGTATACTGTTGAGTAATCTCTTGTTCTTTTAACTATGCATTTGATATTAACTGTACAGAGTAAGGAAGAGTAGCATGTACAAGCTGACAAGAGTTAATATGTTGGTAACTTATAGTTTATTACTATAGGTATTAAGTACTTGGTAGATTCTACATTATTTATCCTCCAGGGTATAATTTTTGATATTTTTCCTCATAATATTCTAAAAATTTAAAATTATCCCATTTGTCTTGATTTGCCTCTACTTCTCCTCACAGTTAGCAGAGCCTAGCCTAGCTGGGTCACTGCAGCAACACAAAGGCTCTACATAAGCAGTCTCCCAGGAAATTTGGGGGCAATTCCAAGACAATGGCTGAGTTATGAGCAGTGAAGATGACTTCCAGATTCCTGCCTAAAGTTACATAGCAATTTTGCAAAATCTGGGAACACAGAGATCAAATAGAAACTAAACAGTTGAAAACAGTCTCTGGAGAGCAAGAGAGGAGAGGCACAAGTGAACTGTTCCTACAAAGAACAGTCTGACAAGGAAGAGAAAGACACATCCTGTGGGAATGCCTGAAAGTAATTGCAGCTTTCCCTGGTTTCCAGGGACTATATGTCCCAGGGAAAGATAAACATGCATATAGACACTCTATTGTCTTAAGATCTGTTTTCTTTGAAATTCTTTATTTAGAACCAAACAATACCCACCAGAAAGTCATCAAGTAGAGTATCTCTGATCATAGCTCTTGGAGGGAACAAAACTGCAGGTATTGAACCTAAGTTAGGCCTGCTGAGGTAATTATGGTTAACACTTGAGGACTACAATCCAAGATCCAATTTGAGAGTGGTAGAATCATGTGATTCCAACCTGAGGGAGACACTGGCTTGAGGCCTGAGAGAGGGGGTTCACTCAAAGAAACCAGACGTGGAGTTAGTCCAGTAACTGTGATTATGATCACAGATTTTTCCCTAAAACAGAATTCTCCAACCTTTTCCTCCATGGTGATCTACTTTTAGACTAAAATAATTTAGAGATCTACCACACAACCTAAGTTTGTGCAAGATGATGGCTCCTTACTAAATACACTGAGTAACATAGCTAGTCAGGAATTTTCCAATTGTTCTTTGGCAGGAAAATGCCTCTTTGTCAAAACTGAAACTTTTTGCAGGAGATTTTGTCAGGAAAGAATGTGTGTGGGTCTTGCTGTCTACCCTAGTTGTTTGGGCATTTGCCTGGAATATGGAAGACCTACGTTCAAGTACCTGCTCTGCCTGATTTGAAGCAAGGACTTGAACCTGGGTCTCAACCTGAGGCAAGTATCCTAAAATTAGGCTACAAAGTCAGTGTGTCTCTTTCTCATTCTCTCCTGTTGGAGCTCTTCCAGTTTGTATAAATAATTACATATTTATTCAATGAGTATTCTCTGGGCCAGAGGTAGATTCTGTGTCCTGGTGGTTAGCACACTTGCCTGGGATGTAGGAGACCCAGGTTCAAGTCCTTGCTCCAATTTAGGCAGAGCAGGTTTCTTTTACAATACAATCATCAAGCTTTCAGTCACCAAATAGTAGCAGTATGTTGAGCAGACATCTTCACTGAACTATACCCAATGGCAGATTTTTTTTTCAAGATGATTGATTAATTAATTGCAATACAATGGACAGTTGACAGCTCTGAGTTATACTTATTAGATTTGGCCACATTATTGTGGGATCTTTCCAAACAGAGCACACATACGATCAAAGAAACAAAAATGCATTGCAGGTAAAATGGAGTCATATGGAGAAAGATCTTCTAAAATCTTAAATACAAAGCATCCTTTCCCATATTACTGTGGTGTATTATATTCCAGGAGACATGTATAACAATTTTGTTTTTAAAGTAACTTCTTACATGGTGACTCAATGCAAAAAGTGCAAGGCATTGGAAAAACAAGTCCTCATGTGATAGAAAGACAGTTCAGCAATAATTTATATAATGTACTAATGTGCTATAACAGCAACTTTCTCCTTTTATTATTTTTTCCTTCAAGGTAAAATAATGATCACTATGGGGGAAGTAGATGAAAATGTTGACCATGTGTAAAAATCCCTTAATTTATTAATATTTTCAGTGGGATAATTTTGCACCATTTTCTTGAAGGAAAAAAAAAACATATTCCCATAAAAGTACTGTAGTGCAATATCATTATCTTGAAAGTGCAATTTACAAATGTAGAATTATTTTTTACATAATTGCACTCGGAAACAAAACAATGTAACACTTTAGAGCTTACAAGTCGAAGCATGAAGGGGCATGAATGTTTAGCATATCCTGCACATAAATACCTTGTAATGCTGGCTACAACCATGCCATGTGAACACCTGTTCTCACTTTCAGCTGATATTATAAATAAGCAGGCAGCATTATCTCCTGTAAATGTAAACAAACTTTTTTGTCTTAGTACTTTGCAGAACAAGAAGTAGGGCTGAGTGGACTTTTATGAGGTAAATTGAAAAACACCATTTCTTTTATTTATCTTTTTGATAGTGCAAATATTTGTAATAAAAATAATAATATAAAGTGAGCACTGTATACTTTGTATTCTGTATAGTAATTGAAATCAAAATTTGAAAATATAGAAAAACATCCACAAATATTTATAATAAATTTAAATTGGTATTCTATTATTAACAGTGTGATTAAAACTGTGATTAATCATGACTTTTTAAAAAAAAATAGTTCATTTGTTTTGTATTAATCGCATGCATTAACTGTGATTAATTGACAGTCCAAATTTAAACAATATGAAGAAGTTAGAGAAAGGGATTTGCAAAGATCAGAATATTCCAGATCAGCTTTTACTGAAAGAAGAGGACCAGATCCTGATCCTAGATATGGCCCCTTTGCATGGCTTCAATAGATGCAAAGGGGTAAGGAGTGCTCTAAATTACAGCTGTGATGTAACACCCCCTAAAAATATTATTATGCCAGTTGCAAATTGGAGTGCAGTGAGGCAATGTCTCTTCTGCCTCCCAAAATCTCTTTATAACAAGGAGCCAGAAGAAAGTGGTCCTAAGTCATTTTGCACCCACAGTGAAAAATCTTTCTGGCCCTTCCCCACCCTCCACATCAAAGCAAACAAATGCTGGTACATTAATTTAGCATTTCCTGAAAGATGATGAATGGACAATGTCCTACCCCCAACCCCCAGAACTTGCTGTGCTCAGCAAGTTCTTACATCATTCTCCATGGAGTTCATTACCTTATGCTTTGCACCCAAGATTCATTGCAACATACAACTACTTTTAAGATCCAATTTGCTGTAAATCAATGGACTTGCTCTACCTTGATACTAGGGTAACAGAGCAAAACTGCATCAGGGTGTTTAAAATGAAGTTGCAAAAAGAAACAAAAATAATTTTCTTCTGAGAATTTGAAATATCAAAGTAAAGCATTAAATCATGAATGCATGCTCTCAGATGAACTGCAGGCTGTATTCATTAAGATTATCTGCCATCATCTCGCAGTGTGGGGTAGCGGACTAAAATTGGATTATCAGGACTAATACTTTGATTCAAAACTAAGAAACAATTTAAATGTTCTTTTTTTATTCCCCACCAGAATAAATTAATTCTGGGAATGATTCTTTAAGTAACTTTATCAATTTTCCTTTTAAAATACACCCTAATATTTTTTCTATCAACACAATTATATTTAGGTTTTATACACACACACACACACACACACACACACACATACTCTCTGTGACGGGGCAAGGCCAGATGGCTAGTGAAGTAATCCTGTTTGGATCCAGGAGGTGAGTGGGCTTCTGCCCGCCCACTACTAAAGGACCTCCCCCCAGCCTAAGGGGATGATCCACAGGTCCGGGATTCCAAATAAGTACGGGGAAAAACTAATGATAAAACAGGAACGGGAGTGAGATCACGGGGCCTCCAATGCCAGGAAGACGACTACCTTCCTGTACATTTTGAAGGCTGCCACGGTGGCCATGGGCCCCACCACCCTCTCCAACGCCCGCACGTAGGTCTCCATGTGGGGCGAGGTGGGCACCAGGAGGCAACGGACACCATGATTTCTGGTCAAGGTGGGGAAGGGGCCCCGGCCACCAGAGATGGAAACGGAGGAGGTGGCTGGGGGAGGTGACATAGTGGCGGGCGGGAGGGGGGTAGTCGCCACCTGGGGCCGGGAGAGGGGCACCTGCAGAGCTGGTGGATGGAGCAACGGGAAGGGATGCCACAGCCGCTGGTGGGGTTGCAGCAGGGGGGCAGCACCTTCTGTGGAGGGCTTTGCCTTTTTGGCAGGATCCTTACCATTCTTTTTTCACTGGCCTTTCCCTCTGGCTGGGGGCGGGGAGGGGAAGGGACGTGGCAGCAGTGGCATCTACCCCTGTACCTGCCACTGCCAGTGCCACAGTGGGGGCAGTAGCAGGTGGTTTGGTAGCGGCGGTTGATGTGGGAGCCACAGGGGACAACGGGGGGGGGAGCAGGAGGAGGAGGGGCAGTGGGGGCTGCTTGTGGGTTCCCACCCACTTTGTCCCCCATCATAACGAGCGCAGATGGAGGACAAACACAGGAGGGAGGGTAGGGAAGGAGAAAACAGGGCAACCACTCCTCCCTGCTAGGCTGCAGGCAGGGAAGGAGGGCGCCGGGAGGGGAGGGCTGGATGGGGGGCTATCAAGGACTTGGAGGGGGTTCAGTCTCCAACACAGGATGGGATTCTGGCTCCTCTGGGGAGGGGGAGGTTATAATAGCATTGCAGCAGTGCAGTGACACAGGAGTTCAAACAAAAAAGGGGAGGGGCACAAGTGCATGGGAAGGGGGCATGGGCGCATGAAACCAGGGGCTAATCAGGGCAGGGGAACCCCGGTGGGGGGAAACAACCAGGCTGGAGGTAGGACAAGGAAACCAAAGGGCTAGCTTCAGTGGCTGGGTGGGACAAACAACACTGCAGAGGGAAAAGCATGGGGCAGGCAAACAAACTGAAGCTGCTGAGGGGCTGGGGCAAAAGAGGGGGGCAAAGGGCTGCAAAGGAAAAGGGAGAAACTGCTACAGGAAAAGGGGGGGTGTCAGTCCAAGGGGGAGACACATGTGCCCACGTGTGCTTGCAAAAAAAGCTTGCTTCAGGTCCAAATAGTGGAAACAGGGTGTGGCAAGCCAAGCAAGCAGCTGAGTCCTTGAGGCAAGAGCTAGGCAGATGGTAAGCAGCCAGTGGGGATGGTGGAGGGGGCAGCAATGGTGGTGGTGGGGACTATGGGGAGGACACAGATGGACCAGGGGGCAGGCTCCACCCCACACCCCCTGTGTTGCCAGAAATTCAGTCAAGACCACCAAGAGCACAGTTTGAAAGTTACTCAGTCCTTGAAGGCCCCCTCCACAGTGGTCTGCAGAGGCGCTACGTGCTCCCCCAGCAGAAGATGGTCCCATTCTTATTCCTCCTCGAGGCTCCAGCAGCTCCCAGGCAATAACAGGAGCTCTAGCAGGTAGTCTAGTGGCTAGGCAGGAAGGACCCCTCACAGATGGTGGCGTGGTGGTGGTGTCCAGAGCAACCGTAGTAACAGCTGGGGCCCCTCACTCCCCTCTTCTGGGGAGTCATCAAGGGGCTGCAGCGGGAACAGCAACAGCTGGGAGGGGCATGGTCCAGCAGCCAGGTAGTGGGGACAGGGGAGTTGTCTGGCCCAACCAGGGGAGGGGGAGCTGGAGCTGGAGCAGCCTCCCTCCAAGCCAGAGGGCTATAGTAAAGTAATGGGAGACAGAGATAGTAGCCACAGGCTAAACAAATCCCAGTTACCAGAATAAGCAAATAGTAGCTACTCCAGGTCAATTAAAACACCTGGGGCCAATTAAGGTCTTTCTGGAAGGCAGGGAGGACAGCTAGGTTGACTGGGACACCTGAATCCAATCAGGGGCTGGCTGAAACTAGTTAAAAGCCTCCCAGGTAGGCAGATGGATGTGCATGCCAGGAGCTGTAAGAAGAAGTTATGCTGTTAGAGGGGGCTGAGCAATATACACCCTATCAGCCACAAGGAAGAAGGCCCTGAGGTAAAGGTGATGTGGAGCCTGAGGAAATAGCCCAGGGAATTGTATGTGTCCTGTTTCTAAAAAGTCAGCTACCATAGCTGATACTATTAGGCCCCCTGGGCTGGTGCCTGGAGTAGAGGGTTGTCCTGGGCTTCCCCTTTTACCCCTGCTGAATCACTGAGACAAGAAGACAACAGAGACTGTGCAAGGGAGGATAGCTTCTCCTCGCCTCCCTTGCTGAATTATGATGAAAATGGCTCAGTAGGCTGTGACCCTTGATTCTAGAGAGAGAAGGGCTACATGGAGGGTCACAGTGAACCTCTGAGGCTAGTGAAATCCACCAGGAAACATGGGACTCACAGAGACAAGGACAGAGCTTTGTCACAATTTTATTATTGATATATTTATATATTCATCTATCGATAGATAGATGAATTAAATTACTCATTGTGGATTGAAAATGCATGATAAATAAGAGTGACTACTGTGAGTTAAGCAACTGCCAGGGAGGGTTAATAACTAAATGACCCAAAATAAGAAAAATTATTAATGGTATTTACCGTAAGAGACAGATAGGAGGAAAGGTAAACTAAGCTGGTTTTTAAAAAGAACATGCATGCGAGTTTTGTGCAGTGTGCATGTGCTGAAAAGAAGAACTTCACTTACCGGATCATTAGGATTGTACTGGATGACATATTCTATCTGGCCATTGGGACCATCATCTATGTCCATGGCACCATTGTTCCCAGAGAATCCTGTGAAGATTGTGGTTCCAACTGGTGTTAACTACAACAAAAAGAATATACATACTTCAAAAACACTTGGAAACTACAGGGGGAAAAAAATGAGAGGCTGCCATTCCTTCTCCCAACTTTTTGTACCTAAAAGTTCAAAGAAAATATGGGGATAAGTTATAGCCCAATACTTTCAGTCTCTGGTTTAGATCATGTTATTTCCCTGAAAGAGGATTAAAACCATAAATGGGGTTGACTTATATAACTTCCTTGCATTAAGACCGTAATCTCTTTGTTGACATACTTTGAGTTAAGGGCCTACAAGCTTTGGAAAGAAAGAGAAAAGAAGAGAGGATAAGAGAGAGCAAAAGAGAAAATAAACAATTGCCCCCCTCTTCAGATTGGGAAGTGTAAACAAAGATGTCAATTAAAAAAATTAAATATCCATTTATTGTACAATGCACTTCATGAAAATGTTGAAAGTACAATGCAAGATAAACGAGATAAGCACGTAAAACAGAATATTTATAGCTTTAATAAACTTTATATATATAAATAGAGTCATTATTAAAATCTTTTCTTAAACAGACATTCTGAAACTCAACAGAGTTCTTGCTACGGTGGTACAAAAGCAATGACAATGTTTCATGATGTTTTGCTAGGGACAATTTTACACCCCATACACTCGTTTTGAAAATACTGTTTTCCAAACTATCCTAGCAGAGTTGAGCAGTTAGGGTGAATTCCTGACCCTGTTGAAGTCAATTGCAGAACTCCTGTTGAGTTCAGTGGAGTCAGAATGTCATCCTTAATGTTCAGAGTTAAACATACTAGACACAAAACCAAAATAAATAAACCAAACCCCTAATTTGGGCTGTAAATAGAAACAAAATTATTTCCGATTAGAAATTAATCACCACTAACTGCATTATTGGAGCAATTCCTGCTCTCTTGCAAAACTCTAGAAAACAGGATATGTCCAGAGGATACCACCTGGAGTCAGGGGAACAGAATTCCCCCATTCAGGAAAGAGAGCATCAGAGCAGACACTCCAGCTCACCATTAGCTGTAGTAGTAGTTACTGCCCCAACACACTCATTAAACGGAGTTTTAGTCACTGTTTTTCCCCCAAACTCCCCAGTCATGCTGCTGTTAAGACAAAGCTGAGCTGCCAGAAAGTAATTCTCCTCGGAACATAGGGCCAAACACAATGACAGTTTTATTGCTTTTCAGACTTTGCATGCAAGCAAAAAGAGGAAAGGATTTGTCCCACAGAGTTTATTAAAAAATAAACATTTCTGTAATAAATGAAGAATATAATAGCCACATTGCCACATTATATAATTAACACCACACAACAATAATTAATATCTTCCAACTTGCATTGTTTTCTCCTGTATCCTTGGTTTGATTTTTAAATCTTGCTGTTTATGAAGTTTAGATTTCTGTAATCAGTATTTTCAGAGCTAACAATTAAGCTCTGGGATAAAACCCATTTCCTTGCAAAGTCTTGTTTAAGAGAACAGTGTGTACTGTATATTTTTCTTAATGCCAATCTACATTATATATACTTAAACCATAACTATATATATTTATTTGCTATCAACTTGATTTGCCTGCCAGTGTCCTAGGCTGTAAAAATATTATCCATGCTATACAAGTCGTGAATGAGAGTTGACTTACCCCTCAGTTCCTATTAATTGCTTTCTTACATCATTCTCCATGGAGTTCATTACCTTATGCTTTGCACCCAAGACTCATTGCCTTAAATCTCTGTTGCAAGAGCAAACTTAAAAAAATAGGAAAACAATTCTCTCAAACTTGGATGAAGTTCTATAAAATTAGAGCTAAATACCTAAACCAAGTTGGATATTTTACTGTTAAGAACAGTATTTTTCAGGATTCTTGCCTACTTTTTTAAAGAAAAATAATCAAGACTTCAGATATTTTATGGTGAAATGTGACTTTTTATTTATTAAAATAAAATATTTGAGATCAGTCATTGAAAAGATTTGATTTTCACAATAAGTTAGATGTATTGTTTCAAGAAGATGTTCATCCTAGTGGTTGGTCTGAGGGTCAGTACATGATGGAGAATGCTCTCTTACCTACCTACACACAGTTAGAATGGTAAAAAGCTGCAAAGCTCCCTGGAAAAAAGGAGGAAATGACACAGATGATGAGATGTATATGCCCATAAAGGGCTAGCAAGGAGAGGGTTAAGCACTCGGTAAAATGCAGGATTTGTCAGCATAGCACTGAGCTGGGACAGCTATGATGAGGTAAGTCATTTCATGGTACTCTATAAGAGAGCGACTTTCTCAGACTTGGACTTGACTTCAAGAACCGGACACTCTCAGCAGAGGGAAACAATTACTAGTTGGAAAACAAATTATAGCTGTCCAAAGCCACCCCTTTCAAGTGTGTGAGAACAAGAATAAAATTGGAAAGAAAAGAGTCAGCAAGCAAAAGGTAACTAAGGCAGAACTTGTAAATAAGTGCAGACCACATTGTGAAAAGAGTCTGATTCAGTTCAACAGAGGGGCTAGGACTTTAGCTCCTGGAGTCAAGAGTTTCCAAAAGAATCTTTTTTTTTTAAAGCTGATTCAAGGCCAGATATTTAAATGTATTTAGGTGCTTAAAGATGCAAATAGGCACCAAACTGGATTTTCAAAAGTCCTACATGCATATAGTGGGAGCTAGGCATCTAGGAAGCGATCTGCATCTTTAGGTGCCTAAATACCTTTAAAAGTCAGGCAGTCAATGAAGAAAGTATAGCTCATTTAATTCTACTTTGAATACAAGGGAGATTGGGATAGTCTTCTAGATGAGGAAAGGAACCCTACGAGCAGCTAAGCCTAAGGATATGGTTCATATAGTGACAGGTTTCAGAGTAGCAGCCGTGTTAGTCTGTATTGGCAAAAAGAAAAGGAGTACTTGTGGCACCTTAGAGACTAACAAATTTATTAGAGCATAAGCTTTCGTGAGCTACAGCTCACTTCATCGGATGCATTTGGTGGAAAAAACAGGGGAGATTGATATACACACCAATCATATGGTTCATATAGTGTTACTTTATTAACAACATTGATTCCAAAATGAGGCATCAGAAGGGTGATGTTTTTTTTTTCTTCAGAGTTGTAGGGTGTGTTTTTTTTTCCAGTTGGATTGGACCTCTATCCATGTTAGAATATAAAAATACCCATACTGGGTCAGACAAACAGTCTGCCTAGCCCAGTATTCTGTCTTACAACAATGGCCTGTGCCAGACATTTCAGAGGGAATGAACTGAACAAGGCAATATCAAGTGATCCATCTCAGTTTCTGACAGAGGGCCGATCTACACTACCACTTAACTTGATGTAATTTACATTGCTTGGGGTGTGAAAAGGAGACCCCACTGAACAGCATAAGTTACATCAACTTAAGCGCTGTCCACACCAGCATTATGATGTTCGGAGATGTTCTCCCGCTGACATAGCTTCTACCTCTCGTGGAAGTGGAGTAATTATGATGACTAGAGAGCATTCTCCCATCAGCATAGCATGTCTTCATCAGATGTGCTACAGCTGAGCCTAGCCCACGAGTGTGGATTTGCCCAGAGGTTTAGGGACACTCAGTTCATTGGGTTATGTCTCTGACCATCCTAGCTAATAGCCATTGATAGATAAGTTCATTGAGGATAGCTCCAACTATTTTTTTGAACTCAGTTATACTTTTGGCCTTCACAACATCCCATGTTTAACTTCTCATTTGGAAGCTGTTCCATCTTCCTAAACATTTTTCCCCCCTTTTTCTTTACTCTATATAGTTCTAATACATCTTTTTTGAGATGGGGAGACCGGAACTGTGTGCACGGTGTGGGAATACCATTGATTTAATACAGTGGCATTGCAATATCTTCTGTCTTATTTTCTATCCTTTTTTGTAATGATGCCTAACATATTAGCTTTTTGACTGCTACTGCACATGGAATGGATGTTTTCAGAAAACTATGCATGATGTTTCCAACCTCTCTCTCTCTCTCTCTCTCTCAAGTGGTAACAGCTAATTTAGACCCAAACATTTTGTATTTTGCATGTTTAGTTGGGACTATATTTTCCAAAGTCATTCTTTGCAATTATAAACATTGAATTTCATCTGCTATTTTTTGCACAGTCACCCAATTTTGTGAGATCACTTCAATTCTTGGCAGTCAGCTTTGGATTTAATGATCATAAGTAATTTTGTATTGTTTGCAAACTTTGTCATCTCACTGTTTATCCCCCTTTTCTAAATCATGTATGAATATATTGAACAGTCCTGGTCCCAGTACAGATCCTTGGGGATTCCACTATTTATCTCTCTTCCTTGTGAAAACTGACTACTTGTCATTTGCAGGTCACTAACATCCCCATCAGATTCCCTATAAGAAGTCCATGAATACCATAGTACCATTAATCAGGCAAAAGGTAAAATTCTGAAGATTTTAATGGTGATCACAGTGAATTCAATTCTCTTGTTCTTATAGTATTAAATAAAAATCCATTTTGGACTTAAGGTGGAAGGGTGAAGAGAATAAAAATTCACCAAATAAGATGAAGGATTCTATCAGTTTAAACCACATTGTTGAGTTATACTCAAACTGACATAGTTGTGTAAATGGAAAATGTAAAAGGAACCCACATTACAAAAGGAATGAT
Organism: Dermochelys coriacea; assembly: GCF_009764565.3. Taxonomy (NCBI): domain Eukaryota; kingdom Metazoa; phylum Chordata; order Testudines; family Dermochelyidae; genus Dermochelys; species Dermochelys coriacea. Next base: position 89,022,093 of record NC_050074.1, on the reverse strand, counting down.
TTGGTACTATAAAATAAATGAATTACAGTTGCATGTTATAACTGCAAAGGTCAAAGCCTGCAGTCCTGATTTATTCTAGACATAATGCATTAAATCAGTACAGATTTGCTGACCTTCATGAATTTAGCAATGTGCATTCCATTAGTCTGCCAGCTTGATATTTTTGATTCAAAAGGTGGTATTGGACATCCCCTCACTTCAGGCCCTAGAGTATATTTATTCTTTTTCTCTTCCTTCTCTGCATTTTGTTCTATACAATATGAATAAATTAGAAAGGAGATTGAACCAAAATCCTGCATTTGAAGACATTGAACACCCTCTGAACTTTAGGAAAATTTCAATATGGATTCAAACTTTAGGGTTGCCCCAAACCCCTCATCAGAATTTCTTCAGACTTTGGATCAATTTACCTTAAGATCTGAACTACAAGTCTCATGTGCACTGCAAGAATGAACTTGATGAAGAGGAGAAATTAATATAGTCCGTTAGAGACTGGCACAGTATAGACAAAAGTTGTACCAGCTTTTTACAGACAGATCTGAAATGCAATAAGGTATTATAAGTAGGCATTACCAATTTTATTGAGTTTTATGCTGAAGGGACTAGACTGCAATCACAACAATCATTTGATCTGTTCAGTATAAAGAAGAGAGCTGCCTCAACCACAGTTCAGCTTTTAAAGTGTGCTTTGAGGGCTGATCCAATTCCCACTGGGAAGCTGGAACTGGGCATGAATGATGCTTCATTCAGGGAAAACCTTGTAGGAAGAGTACATATATTAAAATATTCTTTATTTATTTAATAGATCTCACTTTTGACTTAACAGGCAAAATTACATATGTATACTTACTGTACCTCTCATTAAAGGAGAAGTTACAGAGAGTATCTGATTCCTAATTAGACAATTCTATCTTCAAGATAAAGATCTTTAAATTTGGTTTTCTGGTGTCCATATGTTACAAAGTAATGCCCAAATAGATAATGTTTTATTAAGAGGATATTTTACATCAGACCCTGAAATACAGAAACAATTCCAGAGAGCAACTTTCCTGTAAAGAGCACCAAAATAGCAATTTGATATAACAGTAGGTGGTTATGTGGAAATATATTCTATTCTAAATGTATACTGCAGAAACTAGGGAAAAATCTTTTCTCCAGAAATTCACAGCCATATTGCTTACTGCTTTCCAAACAGTAATGGATTTTGTATAGCAAATGGCAATGCTATATCATGATAATAGGCAACCAATATGTTTTGGTAATCAGTCCAGAGATGATATATGGGATGTTCTTATGACCTCTTTTGTCATAAAAATTGCTTTCATACCAATTTCCTTCAGACAGTATACCGTAAAATAGCTTGTGAACTACTGGCCTTTCCCTAGGGTAGAGAATATTAGGGAAAGCTGGTTCTAAAAACTACCAACTCCTTCTACTTATTACTTTGGCAGGAAAAAAAAAACCCTGGAAGTTCAGTGTAGCACATAAAATGTGACTGTATATATGTTAATTTTTTTCAGATTGACAGCTAAATTAATGTGTTGGAAGATGGATATTCGGTCTCTAAAGAATAAAAGATCTTTTATTCTGAGCACAAAATCAACCACACCATTTTTATGTAAAACACTGTGTATTTAAGTTTGCCTCAAAGACATTTGATACAGGCCTCTGCATAACCAGCCTGCTCACATCTCTGCTCTCAGTTCATCCTTCTGCATGCCTCATCCATCATTTATGTCAAACTTTCCTTCTTTCTGCTTGCATTGTATCCTTTTCTCACTGTTGTTTGAATGGCGTTTTCCTTTTTGGCCCCACTTCGGGTGGGCAAACCTCTCTCTCTCTCTCCAAAAATTTCTTCCCTGAAGCCTTTCTAAAGTCGTCCTCTTGCAGTGGTCACATCACCTCCTGCTAACCCCCCTTGATCAGGACACACAAGAGAGTGAGGCCATTAGAGCTGGCCATTAAACAAAAGTTCTCCTTTGCCAAAAATGAGGTTTTAACATTTGTTTTCATTCTGCATTGGAATAAACTAGACCTTTTAAAAATCTCTCTAAAACAGAGAGGGAGACACACAGTTAACTGCAGATAACTTTACATCAGGAAAGCTTTAGTAGACACGAGGCAAAGCTAGTTTTTACCTGAATGTAGTTAGTCAAGGTCAATCCTAATACTCTCCAGTGGGGGTTTACCTCATCTAATTATATTGAGGTAAAAGCTACAGTTTTCTTGCTCCACAGGCTAACAGGGCAGATGAGGTGGAGTAGCTTTCAGCCCAAAGAATGGTTGCTTTGAGATTAGAAACTCTTAAACAAATAGGGTGCTATTCATTGGAGCCAATCAGCGCTCTCAAACATATTCCTAACCCCACATGGCCAAAGAGCGGCTAGGATAATTGAAACACTGTTACTCTCTGCCCAGTCTCAGCCATATCACAATCTCCAAATATGTCCTGGTGGGGAGAAAGGAAAGGGCTCTTTTGACAAATAGCGCGCACACCTGCCCAATAAGGATCCTGAGGGTGGCCTATTCCCCAACCAGTCCAGTGATAAGAGTGTAATAAACATATCTCCCAGATTTATTAACCTATCTATAGATTTTTCTTAAGTATAATTATTTTAAAATATATACGATAGTATAGTTTTACTATAGTATTAACGATAGTTAATAAAAAAATCTCCACCAGAACAGTATAAGAGGCCCTGTTCACCTCACAATGAAGCCAATGAGAGTTTTTCCACTGACTTTAGTGGAAAAAAGTGACTTTAGATCTTTTCAGCAAAGACAAATAATGCTGCTTGCGACACACTGTCGCTCAAAATGGCACCCTGTAACTCCCATATTCATCATTAATATATGGTTATGAGGTTTCATGCAAAGCATGCCATGTAAGACATCACATGAAAGGTCATGATCTGCTGAAACAAGTTGTTCTGTCCAAATGTGTATATCATTAATGTGTGTGAAGTTGGGATTTTGCTGTATGGTTATTACTGAAATATGTTGTAAGTTGAGAATCTCTACTGCCAGATGGCTGATAACCAATCATTAATAAACTCAATAGCTCAGTTGCACAAGTCCACACAATGGGGGTTTACTTGATAACTGTGACTCAGCAAAGCTCACCAGGACATGTCTGGGCAAGTGTCTTCTTGGTACTTGGACTGAATATAAAATGAGGGACTGTGGCATTCTATCTTGGCCTTTCTCCTCCGCCACTTATGCTGGCAGCAACAGGGCAGGTGAATGCTGAGAAGATGACAACTTCACCTGAGGAGACTGGTCCAGGTTTAAGAGGGGAACCTGTGTATTATGAACTGTAACATCCAGTGGGGTGAAAAAATTGCTGACCTAAATACCGCATAGTGTAATAAGGTTTAAGATTTAGATTGGCATTTATATTTTCTTTTGGTGACTATTTCTGACCACCTTCTGCCTACCACTTAGTCACTTACAATCTCTCATTCCATAGTTAATACATCTGTTTTATATTTTACCTAAACATTGTATTTTGCTTGAACTGCTTGGGAAAACTCAGCTCAGTTTACAAGGCAGGTGCATGTCCTCTCCACATTGAGGGAGGGCCGGACTGGTTAATAAACTTGCACTGGCTAGGCTTCTGACCAGGGTAAGATGGTATAACTTTGAGGTGTAAGGCTGGGGAGAGGAATTGGCTGGTGCCTTTCTCCATGTGATTCATGAGAGGCTTTGGGTGCCTTCATGCAATATAGCTCGGTGTGGGCTCTACCTGCTTTTGTGCTGAGGGATAACAGCATCTGGCTGGGTTTGCTGCTTGTCTGCTTATCTGTCCTTGTGGAAAAGGCAGTGTATTGTAAATAATAGCAATGATAGGAAACAAATCAAGTAAGAAATAGAAAGAAAACATATCTTGGAATTAAGAATGTGATTAAGCAAAGAGGAAATACTTACATAAGCCTCCATTTTTCCATAGGTGAAAGTTACACAGGACACTTTAAATATAAATAAACTTGCTGAAAGTATTTGTATGTACTAGAAAGATACACTGTGATGGATATATTCATCACCTTCATATGAAACACTGAGAATAAATTCTCTTGTTATTGCTTATTAACAAAGTTAGAAAAAGAGAAGAATTTGGCACAGTGGGTCATATAGCCTAACAAAATAAGATTTACAAGTAATCATTGTGAGCTAATGCACTTTTGATGATGTATACCAGCAGAGATTAATTACTTCAATACCATATGGAAAAAGACTTGAGTAATTACACGGAAAGTGAAGAAAATTCACTTTCAATCAGAGTTCAAGAAACAGTACGGCATAAATGCTTCTTTCTCTGCAAGTGAAGAATTCAAATGACATAAATAGCGTTGAACACTAGCCACAAATTTTTGGTTTCCAAGAAGAGAAAAATCTTCATTAATTACAAGGCACTATTCTAGCCTTATTATAAAGCAGTTAACCTGGTTTTTAATTTGTATTGGCTAATAATGAATTCACTCCTTTTATATTCTAAACCAAAACTATATTAAAAGGTTGAGAATTTGTAACAGCAACGGAAGGATGAAACACATTTAGAGGGATGCTGAGATTCTCTCAAACCCAGGCAATATAAATCCAGATATCCAGAGTTAAGGTGACACTTAAAAGAAATGAACAATTAAGGCATCCAAACAACTGCTTGGGTGACACTGATGCTCTCCCATCAATGGACAGAGGACAGACATGCATTTTCACACTCCTAGACCTCTCTGCAGCATTTGACACTGTTAATCATGAGATCCTGCCATCCCACTTGGAGAGATGAGGCAGGGGTCCAAAGTAATGCACTAAAATGTCCACAAGGTACATAGCTAATGAGTAATCATAGAATATCAGGGTTGGAAGGGACCTGAGGAGGTCATCTAGTCCAACCCCTAGCTCAAAGCAGGACCAATCCCCAATTTTTGCCCCAGATCCCTAAATGGCCCACTCAAGGATTGAACTCACAACCCTGGGTTTAGCAGGCCAATGCTCAAACCACTGAGCTATTTCCCCCCATCCTGCCCCATGATAGTTTCCTATCAGTAGACCCCCTCATTTGTGGAGTCCCACAATGATCAATTCTCTTGCTGGTCCTTTTCAACATTTACATAAAGCCTCTAGGTGAGCTGGCTCAAAAAGCCAGCAATATTCAGATGACATAGCTCTACATAGCATTACATAAGACCATACCACTACCACTAATATGGCCAAGTACTTTGACACTATCAGGTCATGGATGAAAAACACAAAGTTGAAGCTGAACTTGAGTTAAGACAGAAGTGATGCTGGCAGGCAAAGGAGAACATTCTGAAGAGTTGGCAGCCATAGTGCAGTCACCGTTGATGGAAGTTACACAACAAATGATCTGGAGAAAGGGGTAAACAGTGAGGTGGCAAAGTTTGCAGATGATACTAAACTGCTCAAGATAGTTAAGACCAAAGCAGACTGTAAAGAACTTCAAAAAGATCTCACAAAACTAAGTGCTTGGGCAACAAAATGGCAAATGAAATTTCATGTGGATAAATGTAAAGTAATGCACATCGGAAAAAATAACCCCAATTATACATACAATATGATGGGGGCTAATTTAGCAAAAACTAATCAGAAGAAAGATCTTGGAGTCATCGTGGACAGTTCTCTAAAGACGTCCACGCAGTGTGCAGCAGCAGTCAAAAAAGCAAAGAGGATGTTAGGGATCATTAAAAAAGGATAAAGAATAAGATGGAGAATATCTTATTGCCCTTATATAAATCCATGGTACACCCACCTCTTGAATACTGCGTACAGATGTGGTCTCCTCATATCAAAAAAGATATATATATTGGCATTAGAAAAGGTTCAGAGAAGGGCAACTAAATGATTAGGGGTTTGGAAAGGGTCCCATATGAGGAAAGATTACAGACGCTAGGACTTTTCAGCTTGGAAAAGAGGAGACTAAGGGGGGATATGACAGAGGTACGTAAAATCATAAGCAGTGTGGCAAAATGAATAAAGTTATTTACTTGCTCTCATAATATAAGAGGTAGGGGCCAGCAAACGAAATTAATGGGCAGCAGGTTTAAAATAAATAAATAAATAAAATAAATAAAATAAAAAGTTCCTCTTCACATCGTGCACAGTTAACTTGGAACTCCTTGCCTGAGGAGGTTGCGAAGGCTAGGACTATAACAGGGTTTAAAAGAGAAGTGGATAAATTCATGGAGGTTAAGTCCATTAATGGCTATTAGCCAGGATGGGTAAGGAATGGTGTCCCTAGCCTCTGTTTGTCACTTGATCATTACCTGTTAGGTTCACTCCTTCTGGGGCACCTGGCATTGGCCACTGTCAGTAGACAGGATACTGGGGTGGATGGACTGACCACTATGGCCATTCTAATATTCTTACGTTAACCACAATTGGTTAATTCAGTCTGTAGTTTAGGAGTACTCTTGTATTCCTTGCTGATGGTAAGCTCTCGCATAGCGGCATCCATGAGTAATGCTTTCTATCATCTCCATTTCATCCTGGTTGATGATGATGTGACTTCAGTTATTCATTTCTCAGCTGGTCTATAACAATGAGATACACTGGAGCATAAAGCCTTCAGCAATTAGAAAATTGGAACTAGTCCAGAATGCTGCAGTGTCTTTCCTCAGCAACATAGGTTTCCGCAAGCACATCAAACCTGTCCTCCACTTTCTCTGCTGGCTTCCATAGAATTTCAAATTAAGGTCAACACCTTGGTCCTTATTTTCAGAAGGCTGCATGACCTGGGCCCAGGATATCTAAAACTTGGGGATGAACATCATGGTGGACAACTACATTCTGGCATAACAGAATTCTCTACAATAATGGTAAAACTTGTCTGTACAGGAGACAGAATTTTCTTGGGGGCCAATATGAGATATGGAACAAACTCCCTCAAACTAAGAATTATCACAAACCTCACCACCTTCCACGTCAAGTGGAAGGCACATTTCTTTGACCTTACTTTCTCTAACAGATACATAGCAACATGTATATTTAAAAACTAAACATTTCCCCCAAAAGTATAAAATAGAACAAAACCAAAATATCAACAAAACAAGACATTCCACTGCATATGCCTCTCTCTCCTAGGGAGAAGATGAGAGAACAAACACCACATGGCAGATGCTTAATGCACTACGAGAATGTGCTCAGATATGGTGATCAGCATGGTATAAGAACCTGTAACTGAATAAAACTAACTGTGCCCTGTAGTGATGCCATGCAATAACCATACAATTTTAAGGAAATTTACTGTCTGTAGTCCAAGGTTAAACTGATTTTAAAGATGCATTACTTTTTCATATTTTTCCCCTCCTTGCACAACTACAGGATGCTGTATGAGTTAGGTATGTATTTCTTATCCTAACACATTTTGGATTGCTTTTTAATTCAATCTTTAAATCTAAACTTCCTGGCTTTATAGTACTTGATTTTAGGATAATTACAGCATCTGTAATATTTTTAGCCTTTCACATGGAGGTAAGGTTGATAATATATATTAGTAATTTAATGTAGTTTTTGTCTGGGGCTTTCCTTTTTCTTATTATTAAAATGTTTCTGCATGTACTGAAGAAGAAACTGAAGATATTTCCAATTATTTTGAAAATGAGTATCAACCTTAAATTTTTTTTAATTTGAAGGGGAGATTCACTAGTACACCAAAGAAGGGGGGGGGGAGTAACAGCTAAATATTCTGGTAATTCAGTCCAGTGATGAGCTGCCAAAATCTTAATAACCAGTTCCCTATAAAAAGTTCTGATTTAAGGGATGTGCCCCAGTATGTATTTTTTGTACTAACAAGGTTACCATAAGTCCATATAAATTTTAAAAATTCCTCCCAGACGGCGATTTAAGAACGAAAAAGCCTGACCTGTCCAGAAAAATACGGATGTATGTTAACCCTGCCTAATGTGTGTGAGGTGTGTGGTGTGTGTGTGTGTGTTTTTTTTTTTTTTTTTTTTAAAGATGGGCCACTCCCTGGGGGTGTGCTAGGCTGACCAGATGTCCTGATTTTATAGGGACAGTCCCGATTTTAGGGTCTTTTTCTTATAGAGGCTCCTATTACCCCTCAATCCCTGTCCTGATTTTTCACACTTGCTGTCTGGTCACCCTAGAGTGTGCACATGTGTGGGTCCCAGCTGCTCCCTGCCCCCCTCATTGAAGCAGGTGTGCATGGTTACTGCCCTGGGAACTGCAGGGCAACAGTGGACGTGGGGCCAGTTGCAGACAGGAGCATGGGGCAGGACTAGCTGGAGGCAGGGGGTGCAGGGCTGGCTGCAGGTAGGGCAGGGGGTGCGGAGCTGGCTGGAGATAGGAGGGTGCGGGTTTGGCTGGAGGCAAGGGGATGCAGGGCTGGCTAAAGGCAGGGTAGGACAGAGGTGCATGTGGCAGGGGCTGGCTGCAGGCAGGGCAGGGCGGGGGTGCGTGCGGCAGGGGCTGCCTGTGGGCAGAGGGTGCAGGGGTGACTGGAGGCAGGGCTGGGGATGGCTGGAGACAGGGCTGGCTGCAGGCAGGGCAGGGCATGCAGGGGTGGCTAGAGACGGGGGCTGGCTGGAGGCAGGGCAGGGCATACAGGGGTGGCTGGATGCGGGGGTTGGCTGGAGGCAGGACAGGGCATGCAGGGCTGGCTGCAGGCAGGGTGGTGGTTACTCATGGGGAGAGCAGCAGGATGCAGCCCAGGCCCAGCAGAGCAGCCGGGGACCCACCAGGCAGCAGTGGGAGCCACAGGACCAGGGGAGCAGGAGCAGCATCAGGGCTCGTGCCCAGGGCCAGGCAGCAGCCCATATGGCTCCTGCAGCGCAGCACCCCCGGCTGCCACAGGAGGAATTGCATCACTTCCCGGCTGGAGCCCATCAAAGCCTCAGCGCCCCCTGCAGGGAAGCAGGTTAACAACCGGTTCTAAAACTGGTTCAGAATTTAACAACCAGTTTGTGCGAACCGGTGAGAACCAGCTCCAGCTCACCACTGATTCAGTCCCTTAATTTGCCACTGGCTTATTGATTTAGGGGTCAGTGTTAGTAAGAATGGTGATATAGGGGAAGGGGGCAGGAAGAACATAATTCCCCAAGAGCCAATGTCTCAGTTCTTTAAGAGGTTTCCCTACACTTCTGGCTCAGTTACCCTGGCAGTGATTCCTCAATGCACAGTGGAGCCAATACAGTAGTGCCATGGGGAGCCTTTCAAGCACTGATGTCGAAGCTATCATGCAGCCCCAAAATCTTTAAAGAGCAGTGACAGTGGGGCCAAGAATTCTACATATGAGAACTCCTGACACATGTCTAAGCTTCCTCATATCAAAGAGTCATTACAATCAACAGAATTGTTGCATGTAAATTAGTTGCAGAAGAAAGTTGGTAATTGGATTATTCACCTTAGATGTCAATTCTTCCTCTTAAAAGTTACTTGAGTTGTTTATTAAGACTGTTTTACTATATACAAATCATGAGAACAATCATTAATAGCTTAATTACAACCTAATTTCCTCAAATAAAACATATGAAGATGCCAATGAATTTTGACTAGATGGATAGTTTGAAGTGTCTGCATTATTCCTTATTGCAGTTACCTAGGCCAAGAAAGACAGACATGGAAGCTACATTTTTGATGAGCCCAATTTTTAATTTTAACTCAAAGATTTAGATCCTCATAAAATGTATTCTATACTCAAAAAGTAAGTACTGTTAAGTTTGGGAAAGGAAATTTTGTGTTGTTCACATAAAACAAAGAGGCTGAATTCCTGATTGAAGTGCAAAATTGAACTCAACTTTAACTATGGAGTCATAACCAGTGCCTCCATCAATTATGAACCTAGGTATTCCCAATCCCATGCTTTCAAAAATCATGAGTTGGATCTCATTATTAATTATAATAATGAAACAAAATAAATACAATTAAATTATAATAATTTGGGAGTTTTTTCTTGTCTTCTGAGCCTTCAGGGTACATTCAGGGCATGTTTTCAGACTTTTCTCTGCAACTCCAAGAGCTAGAAATCTCCCCATAGCCTTTTTTGTTCTATAAAGAGAAAGCTGAGATTCTCAAATATTAATTTGATTTCAGTTTGAGGCTTTAAGAAAAATACCAAATATAATTAAATACATGATACCATTGTGAGAGCTGTCAACTCTGGAACCTACATCTTGGTATATAAACATTGATAAAACATGAACATGATTCTGGTGTCATGGTAATAATCTTGTAAAGAGAACAATGTATTGATAATATTGTTCATTCAAAACTGAAAATTAGTAAATCTGGTGCCATATTTCACAAGACATTACAGTAGGCTTTTTTTTAAAGTTGCAGTGAGATTTATAAAAGATGCCTCACTGGAGTCTGCACTATGATAAATCCAGGCTAGATATTGGTCTGCACTTATCACCATGTTCCATTAATGGCTACATCAACCTTCACAGATATCACACCAGACTAATATTGTTGCAAACAACATAACCTCCGCAAAAAATTCAGTGGAATATTTAAGGTAAGCCACTATAAACTATTGCCTTGCAAACATTTAATGTACATTTATGCAGTTAGATGTTTTCTTCATCTAAAGACATTTTTTTTCAAACCAAGAATAATCCATTGTATCTTCTCCGTACACCACTTTCATTGTGGGTCATACTTTCTTAGATATATGTGTGAGTATGAGAGAGAAATACTTATTTTCTCTAACCATGATTTCCTTATGTGCATATGACAGATCCAAATTATATCTACTTGTTTAGAGTCTTTTAATGACCTATTCTGAACTGTGATGTGGAAAAAAGGTTACTGCTTCTATCCAATATTGTGGCAGAAACTTTTTGTTTTGCAGTGCCTAGCCACAATCACAGCTGACAGCTCTGGGAGCTATTGTAATATAAAAAAAATAACTTGACAAAGATATTAAAACTTCTAACCCTACTTCTTCCAGATTTTCATTTTGGAAAAGTTAATGGCAAATCTCTCAATTTTCTCTTATATTCATTTTTTCAGTGCCATAATTTATATGGTGATTGCAAACAAATAAAAGCCAACATCCAACCTATAAAAAGTTATCGTCCAAGATCCTGATAGGATATCTGGTCCACACAGGCAGACCTCTGTGTACATGTGGAATCCACTGGTTTCAGAGATCTGACTGATCAGATTAGATTGCTGGATCAATGCCTTAGAGAAGATAACAGGTTTCAGAGTAGCAGCCGTGTTAGTCTGTATTCACAAAAAAGAAAAGGAGTACTTGTGGCACCTTAGAGACTAACAAATTTATTTGAGCATAAGCTTTTGTGAGCTACCGCTCACTTCATCGGATGAAGTGAGTGGTAGCTCACGAAAGCTTATGCTCAAATAAATTTGTTAGTCTCTAAGGTGCCACAAGTACTCTTTTTTTTTTTTTTTTTTTTAGAGAAGATATGATCACAAAGGGCTATGAAACACTTGAAGAGTAGAGGGAAGAAAAGACAAGTCTTACACAAGTAAAGTTGTATGTTTGCATTGATTAGTAAATGCACTCATTTTGAAGTGGGCCATTTTGAAGTTTTATTCTTCCTATGTACTGTTTTGGGAGGAACTTGGTGAGGGGAGAAATGAGTGGGAAATTGAAAGGACTAGGTGTTTCAGAAGGTCTCTCAGAAGAAGTGTTTTCTGTATATCATAACTGTCAGGGCTGGGCCATGGACAGCCTGTGTGCACTAGTCTACTAAATTGCAGTCAGGAGACGAGTAGCAGAAACAGGATCAAACCAGGTCAGGATACCAGGAAGTCATGGTCAGGCACCAAGTTGCAGGTGGCAGGCAAATAGAATTGAGGTCAAGCTGGGTCAGGATATCAGGAGGTCAGGGACAGGCACCAGACAGCAAGCAAAAAGCAGAGTCTGGGACAAACCAGGGCTGAAAGCCAGAATCTAGGGTCCACAGCAAAACAAGCTCAGAAGCGGAAGCAAACAGGCAGTCTGCATTGTTGCTCAGACAGCTCCCTATGATGGCTTCCTGGTTGATAAACCAGCATGAGCCAATCAGTAGCCTGTGAGGGACTGCCACCCAGGACCTGCTGGGCAGTACTTCCTGCAGAGCCTAGCTTCACAGGGCCTTCAGCTGAACCCCAACCTAAGCTCTTGTCATAAATATAAAAGGAAGGGTAGCCACCTTTCTGTATACAGTGCTATAAAATCCCTCCTGGCCAGAGGTAACATCCTGTTACCTGTAAAGGGTTAAGAAGCTCAGCTAACTTGGCTGGCACCTGACCCAAAGGACCAATAAGAGAATAAGATGCTTTCAAATCTTGGGGTGTGGGGGGAAGGATTTTGTCTATCTGTGTGATACCTTTGCCGGGAACAGATCAGGAATGCAGCCTTTCAACTCCTGTAAAGTTAGTTAGTAATCTAGCTAGAAGATGTATTCGATTTTCCTTTGTTTAATGGCTTGTAAAATTCGCTGTGCTGGAGAGAATGTGTATTCCTCTTTTTGTAACTCAAGGTTTTGCCTAGAGGGATTCTCTACGTTTTGAATCTGATTATCCTGTAAGGTATTTACCATCCTGATTTTACAGAGGTGATTCTTTTACTTTTTCTTTAAATACAATTCTTCTTTTAAGAACCTGATTGATTTTTCATTGTTCTTAAGATCCAAAGGTTTGGGTCTGTGTTCACCTGTACCAATTGGTGAGGATATTATTATCAAGCCTTCCCCAGGAAAGGGGATGTAGGACTTGGGGAGATATTTTGGGGGAAGATGGTTCCAAGTGGTCTCTTCCCTGTTTGTTTTAAATCGCTTGGTGGTGGCAGCATACTGTTCAAGACGAAGACAAAGTTTGTACCTTGGGGAAGTTTTTAACCTAAGCTTGTAAGAATAAGCTTAGGGGGTCTTTCATGTAGGTCCCCACATCTGTACCCTAGAGTTCAGAGTGGGGACGGAACCTTAGCAGCTTCCAGTGGTGATACAGAAGCATCGGCAGCCTAGCACCACTATAGTCCCAGATTCTACTCCCACAGGTTATTACAAAAACATTATAAGTTTCCAGATATTAGAAGGGATGTATGGAAAGAGACTGCTGCCCATTCCTGAATTTAAAGGAGACTCTGAAATTCAGATACATTTGACCACGCAAATGCTTGTCTTCTCTTTCTGTAACACTTGATGTCTTCTCGTGTGAATGAAAATGAAAGCCTACGCACAACGATACAAAACAAGTAAAGACATGCAAGAGCTATTGGGTTCAGTTCGTCCAGGGCTTTCTGCTAATCTATGGGGTTGATTTGAAATTTATAATTTTAACATGACAGAAGAGCAGATTAGCAAGATTGGGAATTATATTAAAATAAAAATGGAGCTCTCTACATTTTTTTTAAAAATATTCCTTATGATGATTTGAGGACAATTTAAACATAAAAAAGACTTAAAATATGAGGAATTCAATTCATTAAAATGATTTTCCCCTTGATGTTTCTGATAGTATCTAATAAATTAAACTTTGACCACAAATAGTTTTCTTGTAATTATACTGTCTATAATTATAAAATGCATGTGTGAGTATCTAGGATAATCTCCATTATAAATAGATTTCTTTCTGCCAAAGTTTAGAGGTCATACACACGTTTGTTTGTTTGTTTTTAGTGTCTTGATATTAATTACACAACACAAATATTTTCATTATACCTCATATGTAAACCAAAAAGGGAAATAGAAAGGCCATAGCTAATTCAGAAATAGTTTACTACACTCTTGTATTTAAACTGGAAAAATGTTGTATTCTGCTGGTAATTGACACTATCGATACTTTTTAAAATTACTCTCTAAAAAGAAAAAAAAAACCTATCAAATTTAAGGAACATACTTTTTTAATTAATGAGAACATTAACTCAGAGTACTGGCGAAGGCATGGGGATGCCATGTCAGAAGATATAAGCATAACAATGATTAAGAAAAATAAAGTATCTTGTTACCAGTTGGAATCCTGGTTTAATAAGAACACTGCATCTTTGCCCAGTGATGGTACAAATGAGTGACCACAAGATAGTTGTATCATCTTGCTAAAACTCTATATTATTATTTAAATGATACGTTTTTCTCTCTGGATTTTAGGTCAGCTGATGAGAAGAAACTGTTGCTGCTTTACAGTTGTTTATAGTATGACAATGCCAGAAACATCACCTGTCTCTTGTTTTACTGTAAGAAATTATTAGAAACCCTTTGGTGGCTCACATCATAGTGCATATGGGCACTTGAGATTGTTGTGTGTATTTCCTTTATTGGGGGGCAAAAAATGCTTCTAGAACAGATTTTCTGGTCAGCTAACACTGTAAAGGTAGAATCCACCATTACCATATAGAGATAGATTTCAAAATAATGTTTCATCTTAAGAAGGCCCTTATCAGTCTCATAAAAATATTATTTTGTGACCTCCAAATGCATTCACAAAAAGGAAAGCTATTTGGTGTATGCTGACAGATAATTCTAGTCTAACTTTCAACTTTGTACAAATACTTAAAAGATTAAATGTACTGTGCAGATGAAACGTGCTGTTCCCCACAAGTTTCTGGCACACTTTTTAGGGTTTGAGAAGCTGCCTCAGCGAAAAAGCTATTCCAGGCATCCAAAAACCTCTGTATTTGCCAACGGGGATACAGAGATGAATACTCATGTAAAATTTTGATTCCTAAGAATAATGCATCAAAGTGTAAGTCTTAGAGTCTGCTCCTTACTTGCACAAGCTAACAGTGCTTATTCTTATCTTTGCTACCAGGAGCCTGGTCTAAATCCTGTTTTGATCCCCTTTAATTTGCCAGGGAAAACACCATAGATTCATAGATACGAAGGTCAGAAGAGACCATTCTGATCATCTAGTCCGACCTCCTGCACAACACAGGCCACAGAATCTCACCCACCCACTCCTGCGAAAAACCTCTCACCTATGTCTGAGCTATTGAAGTTCTCAAATCGTGGTTTAAAGACTTGAAGGAGCAGAGAATCCTCCAACAAGTGACCCATGCCCCATGCTACAGAGGAAGGCGAAAAACCTCCAGGGCCTCTTCCAATCTGCCCTGGAGGAAAATTCCTTCCCGACCCCAAATATGGAGATCAGCTAAACCCTGAGCATATTGGCAAGATTCAGCATGGATTCACCAAGGGAAGGTCATGCCTGACTAATCTTCAGCATGGATTCACCAAGGGAAGGTCATGCCTGACTAATCTAATCGCCTTTTATGATGAGATTACTGGTTCTGTGGATGAAGGGAAAGCAGTGGATGTATTGTTTCTTGACTTTAGCAAAGCTTTTGACACGGTCTCCCACAGCATTCTTGTCAGCAAGTTAAGGAAGTATGGGCTGGATGAATGCACTATAAGGTGGGTAGAAAGCTGGCTAGATTGTCGGGCTCAACGGGTAGTGATCAATGGCTCCATGTCTAGTTGGCAGCCGGTGTCAAGTGGAGTGCCCCAGGGGTCGGTCCTGGGGCCCGTTTTGTTCAATATCTTCATAAATGATCTGGAGGATGGTGTGGATTGCACTCTCAGCAAATTTGCGGATGATACTAAACTGGGAGGAGTGGTAGATACGCTGGAGGGGAGGGATAGGATACAGAAGGACCTAGACAAATTGGAGGATTGGGCCAAAAGAAATCTAATGAGGTTCAATAAGGATAAGTGCAGGGTCCTGCACTTAGGATGGAAGAATCCAATGCACCGCTACAGACTAGGGACCGAATGGCTCGGCAGCAGTTCTGCGGAAAAGGACCTAGGGGTGACAGTGGACGAGAAGCTGGATATGAGTCAGCAGTGTGCCCTTGTTGCCAAGAAGGCCAATGGCATTTTGGGATGTATAAGTAGGGGCATAGCGAGCAGATCGAGGGACGTGATCGTTCCCCTCTATTCGACACTGGTGAGGCCTCATCTGGAGTACTGTGTCCAGTTTTGGGCCCCACACTACAGGAAGGATGTGGATAAATTGGAAAGAGTACAACGAAGGGCAACAAAATGATTAGGGGTCTAGAGCACATGACTTATGAGGAGAGGCTGAGGGAGCTGGGATTGTTTAGTCTGCAGAAGAGAAGAATGAGGGGGGATTTGATAGCTGCTTTCAACTACCTGAAAGGGGGTTTCAAAGAGGATGGCTCTAGACTGTTCTCAATGGTAGCAGATGACAGAACGAGGAGTAATGGTCTCAAGTTGCAATGGGGGAGGTTTAGATTGGATATTAGGAAAAACTTTTTCACTAAGAGGGTGGTGAAACACTGGAATGCGTTACCTAGGGAGGTGGTAGAATCTCCTTCCTTAGAGGTTTTTAAGGTCAGGCTTGACAAAGCCCTGGCTGGGATGATTTAACTGGGACTTGGTCCTGCTTTGAGCAGGGGGTTGGACTAGATGACCTTCTGGGGTCCCTTCCAACCCTGATATTCTATGATTCTGTGATTCTAAGATTCACCAGCCAGATACCCATCCCCCAGCATCTCTCTGAACTATTTCAAGTTTATAGTCCAGCCACAAGAGTTTTTTTCCCCCCACTTCTTGTGCAAAAGTAGAAGGAAATTACTCTAACAGTTTTACAGTTGAAGGCAATTGATATGTAATATGTTTAGATTATTCACAGTGTGGCTAAGTCCTTTTGTGTAACTAGAATTTCAAAAATACTTAGTTTTAGGACATAAAACTTGGTATTCTCCAAAATCATCTATACGAGTTAGTTTTTCAATCCACACTGTTTAGTTTTATTTATGTAATTAAAGATGGCAACAATACATAAAAACAAAGTGACTGAACTAAGATTGTACAACAAACATAAGTATGATGACTCCTAATTTTGGAGTGTTTTACTTTTCAATCCTAATGCTCTTTTAAGAGTGAGGTGGCTTTTAATGTAATTTCTTAAGTTTTACAAAAAGGAAACTGAAACCCTATAAATGTTCTACAATGTGGAACTATATTGCCCTCCACAAAGGTCATTAGTGGGTTAGAACCTCTAGAATCAGAGCAAATAGAATTCACATTCACTTGAGCTATTACAGTAACTAGTAGTAGGTTGCTATCTTCTATATGGAGAAACATACTTTGCCAGTAGGTTTCACAAATATTTGTTTACAGTAGAGGAATGGTGACACTCAAGAATCCAGGGTTCAGTTGCAGGTTCTGCATGTGAATGTTCTCTAGTCAGAGACCCTTCACTGTCCTCCACATGCTCCTATTGCTGTACTCGTCCTTTGGCTCCTGCCACATCCCATGTTGCTCCTATTTCCCCCCTCCCACCAGCTTCTGGTCATGTCCCTTCCCCCTCAGTTTTTACCTATCTTTCCCCCTGGTTCTTAGTGCCCCCCTCCCATCACTCCCAGTATACCCATTTTTCTCCTACCCATCCCTTTTTATCCATGTAAGGGTGCTTCCTCCTGCTCCCTCCATGCTTGCGGATGTAAGGTTATTATAAGGGGGCATTGAGAACATAGGAGAAAGAATGTTTCAGCAATAATGATCAAAAAAGGTAGCCTTAGGCATAGAGTTGGCATGGGAAATTTCAGCCCAAATGATTAAAGTCATAACTGAAAACAGAGTCTTATAATAGAAGTTTTATGTAATCTTAATGTTACCAGTGCTGCCTATCATACTACATTTATCTTATTTGTCTCTTGATCACACATATTTAATCCCCCTCTTTTCTTGAAGCAAAAACAAAAAACTGCTACTAACCTTTCTGTAACTGTTGTTCTTCAAGCTGTATTGCACATGTCCATTCCAATGTAGGTGTGCACGCACCTGGAGCACAGCTGCCAGATTTTTTTTCTCTTAGTAGTATCTGTTGAGTCAGGTCCAGCACCCTCTGTTGTCACATGCTCATAACACTGGTATAAAGGGCCCTGCCAACTGCGGGCAGCAAAAAGACACGGAAGGGGCACAAGCATACCTATACTGGAATGGACATGTGTAAGCAGTCGAAGTAGTAGTAAACTTCTACCCCTACATTTTACTCACTTGCATGAAGAAGATAGTCTCAAAGAACTTTCTGGTCAGAAGTCTAAGAAACCACTTGTGCCTTGTATTGTCACACTCAGCATGTTTTCTTTTGTAGGTTGGTTCTAAGACTTGAGTTTAGACTTATAAATATTCAGTTTCTTTTGATTAGAATACCCAAGTGTCTGGAAAATATACATTTTGGGCTAGATTCTCATTTCAACCACAACCCCTTTCTGGTACATTAGTGACATACAGGGACTCTAGCAGTGGGAAAGGGCTACAGGGAAATTCCTCCAAGGCAGGAGTAGAGGAGGGCTGGCTGGTCTGCCTGGCCTTATGATACCACCTTACCAGTCCCCATAGCTCTTGCTGTAATAGCAGGGCCTCACAATTGCTGTAAGGCTGAACCACCCTAACCACTGGAGCAGCCCAGAATACAGGAGAGGTATAAAGCTACTTTTACTTCCCTCCTGTGTGCTGAAAGGCCCAGCACAAAATCACACCTGTTATCTGCATATACACTTTCTTGGGCTTGGCAGAAGTTTTAGATGAACACCTCAGATTCAAGTTTATTTATTAAATGGCTTTTTTCCCCTCACCCACTTCTGGCATGACAACTCATGGTTTATTCAGAATGGGGGAAATTATCTGGGGTCAATTGTCAAGATGTCTGTGTCTTCCCATTGACTTTAATGTCACCCACCCCAGTCTTTCCCTGAGTTGTACAATGGATGGGTAGTTGAAGTCAGTTTTGTGTAAACAAATGGTGTGGGAGGTAGCCCCTCTCTGCCTGATCACTCCACCAGCCTGCTGTGAGGTGATGCTAAAGTTGCACCACCGTTCCTGTTTTCTACATATATCTACATATATATATTCTTAACCCTGGTCTGTACATATCTCATAAAGACCATCAAGTTCAGAATATTACAAGCTGTCACAAAAAGCCATACTCAATATGGTTTTATAGCACAATCACATAGTATGCAATCAGTTGGTTTAACTGCTTATTTTTGGCGTTTAAACCTTCTGCTCTCCCATTGGGGTGTCTGGACCTTGATTGTCACACCCACCAACCTGAGTTGCCAGGAACTCTTACTCTCTGTGCTGGCTACCATAGTTATCCAATATAATGTTAATATATAAAAATAAAAAGGAATCAAGTAAAGTGAGACAGGCAGAGGATAGAAAGTAAAAAGAATAACTTAGTTTTCACAAATATAGCAAAATCCATCCCTCAGTTCCCCAAACCTCAGATCTCTTGTTCATTGAAAGAAAAGGAGTACTGGTGGCACCTTAGAGACTAACAAATTTATTAGAGCATAAGCTTTCGTGAGCTACAGCTCACTTCATCGGATGCATTTGGTGGAAAAAACAGAGGAGAGATTTATATACATACACAGAGAACATGAAACAATGGGTTTATCATACACCCTGTAAGGAGAGTGATCACTTAAGATAAGCCATCACCAGCAGCAGGGGGGGGGAAAGGAGGAAAACCTTTCATGGTGACAAGCAAGGTAGGCTAATTCCAGCAGTTAACAAGAATATCAGAGGAACAGTGGGGGGTGGGGTGGGAGGGAGAAATACCATGGGGAAATAGTTTTACTTTGTGTAATGACTCATCCATTCCCAGTCTCTATTCAAGCCTAAGTTAATTGTATCCAGTTTGCAAATTAATTCCAATTCAGCAGTCTCTCGCTGGAGTCTGTTTTTGAAGCTTTTTTGTTGTTGAAGTATAGCCACTCTAAGATCTGTGATCGAGTGACCAGAGAGATTGAAGTGTTCTCCAACTGGTTTTTGACTGCTATTCCTACCTACATGCCTCTAGCTTTCATCCAGATCATACCACACGATTCATTGTCTACAGCCAAGCGCTACGATATAACCGCATTTGCTCCAACCCCTCAGACAGAGACAAACACCTACAAGATCTCTATCATGCATTCCTACAACTACAATACCCACCTGCTGAAGTGAAGAAACAGATTGACAGAGCCAGAAGAGTACCCAGAAGTCACCTACTACAGGACAGGCCCAACAAAGAAAACAACAGAACGCCACTAGCCATCACCTTCAGCCCCCAACTAAAACCTCTCCAACACATCATCAAGGATCTACAACCTATCCTGAAGGACGAGCCATCACTCTCACAGATCTTGGGAGACAGACCAGTCCTTGCTTACAGACAGCCCCCCAATCTGAAGCAAATACTCACCAGCAACCACACACCACACAACAGAACCACTAACCCAGGAACCTATCCTTGCAACAAAGCCCGTTGCCAACTCTGTCCACATATCTATTCAGGGGATACCATCATAGGGCCTAATCACATCAGCCACACTATCAGAGGCTCGTTCACCTGCGCATCTACCAATGTGATATATGCCATCATGTGCCAGCAATGCCCCTCTGCCATGTACATTGGCCAAACTGGACAGTCTCTACGTAAAAGAATGAATGGACATAAATCAGACGTCAAGAATTATAACATTCAAAAACCAGTTGGAGAACACTTCAATCTCTCTGGTCACTCGATCACAGATCTTAGAGTGGCTATCCTTCAACAAAAAACTTCAAAAACAGACTCCAGGGAGAGACTGCTGAATTGGAATTAATTTGCAAACTGGATACAATTAACTTAGGCTTGAATAGAGACTGGGAATGGATGAGTCATTACACAAAGTAAAACTAATTCCCCATGGTATTTCTCCCTCCCACCCCACCCCCCACTGTTCCTCTGATATTCTTGTTAACTGCTGGAATTAGCCTACCTTGCTTGTCACCATGAAAGGTTTTCCTCCTTCCCCCCCCCCCCCCCCCCCGCTGCTGGTGATGGCTTATCTTAAGTGAGCACTCTCCTTACAGTGTGTATGATAAACCCATTGTTTCATGTTCTCTGTGTGTGTATATAAATCTCTCCTCTGTTTTTTCCACCAAATGCATCCGATGAAGTGAGCTGTAGCTCACGAAAGCTTATGCTCTAATAAATTTGTTAGTCTCTAAGGTGCCACCAGTACTCCTTTTCTTTTTGCGAATACAGACTAACACGGCTGCTACTCTGAAACTTGTTCATTGAGTTAGTTTGCAGTTCCAGTCATTCCCTGACACACAAACAAGATAAGTCAAAATAATTCCATTTGTGAGGCCACTTAATGTACAGAATAGAAGTAAATTAAACATTTACACTGGAATACAACTTTGTCAAAGGATTATTGTTTCTTTCTTTAGAAAAATGACTCCTGACTTGGCATTTGTTTTCACAAGTTCCTCAGTTGTGCCTCTGCATTCATGTAGTAATAGGAAAGCATTATCTTATGACACTGTTCAATTCTGTTGATATAATTATATATTCAATTATTTTTATTGCACTTAAACTGATGCTTTTATTCATTGTGATCCAATGTAAGGATCTGGTTTCTTCAGCAAATGGCTCCCTAATGCTTACAAGCTAAAACTATACAAGCACTCTGCTGAGAACTGTGCCAAACTTTCTGCTATATTTGCAAATTAACAGCTTACATATTTAAAAACTCCAATATAATAACCATGCCACATCTTCTAGAAAAAAAATTATCTAGAAACAAAAGGGTTTCTTACAATTGAAGGGGGGGGTTAATATGAAAACAAGAAAGAGGATGGGAAGAAGCATTTTCCAACTGTAATCTACACCAAGGAAATGGAGAAAAGGAAAAAGAGATATTAAGTGAAGCTGACCTCATTTACTGCCACATAGTACCGCTGCTTCTGAAAACGAGGGGAGTTATCATTCCTGTCCCTCACCACAATCCGTACTTCGTGGTAGATAACGGTGCCCACTTTTTTGTTAATGCACTGCACTTGAACAACAATGGATTGAATCGACATTGGTGGCTGTAAATGAGAAAACACATATTTATAATACACAGAAAAGTGAGGCATAGACTCAACTTCCTCACTACAGTCAATATTGCCTATGTTTATTATAGACAACTATGTTTTCTATATTATTCTATTTACTGTTTTATATTTCTGGATTAGAAAGTTTCTCAGGGATAGTGCCCTGAACAAAACAACCTAGACCTATTTTTGCAACATGTTTAAAAAAAAAGTAGGTAGAACCAACACATGCCTCTCATATAGCTTCTCTTGCAGCTTGTCAGTTCTACTAGCATGTTGCTACATATTTCAAAGTAAAGATAGTGATTTTTAAAAATTTATTATCACTTGACACATTCAGAGGACAATATAATGACATATCTTTGTATGAATATTCAAAATATTGCAAAAGAGACTGATAAAATATATGTCTTTCCATTACAATTTCTAATCCCATTTTGAGTAGTAGTGTTTGAATTTAAAGGTCACACAGTTCTTAGAAACAGCATCAAGTGCACTAACACATCACTTACAGTTGCCAAGTATTCATAATTTAAAAACAGCCAGGTCACCTGTAAGAGTAGGCATGCCAGAGTCCAGTTACTTCTACAGCTGTAAGGAGCACTGACAGAATTTAGCCAGCAATACATTCTAGAGGTAATGGATAACTGCTCTAGATAAGAACTTCCTGTGGCTAATATAAAATACATTGTAATCTTACATTCAAATAGACAGCTTGTGCCACACACTCTCAAAGAAACTGCGGAACCACCTGATCAACATCCTCTACAGCAAACAGGGAAAGATTAAGAATGAGCTCTCTAAACTGGATTCTCTCATAAAGAACCAGCCTTCCACACAAACCTCCTCGTGGCTGGACTTTACAAAAACTAGACAAGCCATTTACAACACACACTTTGCTTCTCTACAAAAGAAAAAGGACACTAAGCTATCTAAACTACTACATGCCACAAGGGGCCACAACAGTGGTTCCCGTAACCCACCCAGAAATATTTTTAATCTATCCAACTATACTCTTAGCCCAGCAGAAGAATCTGTCCTATCTCGGGGCCTCTCTTTTTGCCCCTCCACCCCCACGAACATGATACAGTTCTGTGGTGACCTAGAATCCGATTTTCGACGTCTCCGACTCAAGGAATATTTCCAACACACCTCTGACCAACATATTAACCCACAGAGACCTTCCTACCAACACTACAAAAAGAAGGATTCTGGGTGGACTCCTCCTGAAGGTCGAAACAGCAGACTTGACTTCTACATAGACTGCTTCCGCCGACGTGCACGAGCTGAAATTGTGGAAAAGCAGCATCGCTTGCCCCATAACCTCACCTCAACACAATGCCATCCACAGGCTCAGAAACAACTCTGACATCATAATCAAAAAGGCTGACAAAGGAGGTGCTGTCATCATCATGAATAGGTCGGAGTATGAACAAGAGGCTACTAGGCAGCTCTCCAACACCACTTTCTACAAGCCATTACCCTCTGATCCCACTGAGAGTTACCAAAAGAAACTACAGCATTTGCTCAAGAAACTCCCTGAAAAAGCACAAGAACAAATCCGCACAGACACACCCCTAGAACCCTGACCTGGGGTATTCTATCTGCTACCCAAGATCCATAAACCTGGAAATCCTGGATGCCCCATCATCTCAGGCATTGGCACCCTGACAGCAGGATTGTCTGGCTATGTAGACTCCCTCCTCAGGCCCTACATTACCAGCACTCCCAGCTATCTTTGAGACACCACTGACTTCCTGAGGAAACTACAATCCATTGGTGATCTTCCTGAAAACACCATCCTAGCCACTATGGATGTAGAAGCCCTCTACACCAACATTCCACACAAAGATGGACTACAAGCCGTCAGGAACAGTATCCCCGATACAGTCACGGCTAACCTGGTGGCTGAACTTTGTGACTTTGTCCTCACCCATAACTATTTCACATTTGGGGACAATGTATACCTTCAAATCAGCGGCACTGCAATGGGTACCCGCATGGCGCCACAGTATGCCAACATTTTTATGGCTGACTTAGAACAACGCTTCCTCAGCTCTCGTCTCCTAATGCCCCTACTCTACTTGCGCTACAGTGATGACATCTTCATCATCTGGACCCATGGAAAAGAAGCCCTTAAGGAATTGCACCAAGATTTCAACAATTTCCATCCCACCATCAACCTCAGCCTGGACCAGTCCACACAAGAGATCCACTTCCTGGACACTACGGTGCTAATAAGCGATGGTCACATAAACACCACCCTATATCGGAAACCTACTGACCGCTATTCCTACCTACATGCCTCTAGCTTTCATCCAGATCATACCACACGATCCATTGTCTACAGCCAAGCTCTACGATATAACCGCATTTGCTCCAACCCCTCAGACAGAGACAAACACCTACAAGATCTCTATCATGCATTCCTACAACTACAATACCCACCTGCTGAAGTGAAGAAACAGATTGACAGAGCCAGAAGAGTACCCAGAAGTCACCTACTACAGGACAGGCCCAACACAGAAAAAAACAGAACGCCACTAGCCATCACCTTCAGCCCCCAACTAAAACCTCTCCAACGCATCATCAAGGATCTACAACCTATCCTGAAGGACGAGCCATCACTCTCACAGATCTTGGGAGACAGGCCAGTCCTTGCTTACAGACAGCCCCCCAATCTGAAGCAAATACTCACCAGCAACCACACACCACACAACAGAACCACTAACCCAGGAACCTATCCTTGCAACAAAGCCCGTTGCCAACTCTGTCCACATATCTATTCAGGGGACACCATCATAGGGCTTAATCACATCAGCCACCCTATCAGAGGCTCGTTCACCTGCGCATCTACCAATGTGATATATGCCATCATGTGCCAGCAAAGCCCCTCTGACACAAATCAGACATTAAGAATTATAACATTCAAAAACCAGTTGGAGAACACTTCAATCTCTCCGGTCACTCGATTACAGACCGGAGAGTGGCTATCCTTCAACAAAAAACTTCAAAAACAGACTCCAGGGAGAGACTGCTGAATTGGAATTAATTTGCAAACTGGATACAATTAATTTAGGCTTGAATAGAGACTGGGAGTGGATGAGTCATTACACAAAGTAAAACTATTTCCCCATGTTATTTCTCCCCCCCACCCCACCCCCCACTGTTCCTCAGATGTTCTTGTTAACTGCTGGAAATGTCCCACCTTGCATGTCACCATGAAAGGTTTTCCTCCTTCCCCCCCCCCCTTCTGGTGATGGCTCATCTTAAGTGATCACTTTCCTTACAGTGTGTATGATAAAACCCATTGTTTCATGTTCTGTGTGTGTGTGTGTATATAAATCTCCCCACTGTATTTTCCACCGAATGCATCCGATGAAATGAGCTGTAGCTCACGAAAGGTTATGCTCAAATAAATTTGTTAAGGTGCCACAAGTACTCCTTTTCTTTTTGCAAATACAGACTAACATGGCTGCTACTCTGAAACCTGTCATTAAAAAAAAAAATATTTGACAAAGTAAGGAAACTGTTCCTGGGCTTGTTTCATTTAAATTAAGATAGTTAAAAGCAGCATTTTCTTCTGCATGGTCAAGTTTCAAAGCTGTATTAAGTCAATGTTCAGTTGTAAACTTTTGAAAGAACAACCATAAAGTTTTGTTCAGAGTTACAAACAAACTCTATTCCCGAGGTGTTTGCAAGACTCTTGACTCTGAAATTTGCTGTCCCCATTGCTCTGACTGAGCCAAAGTATATTTATCTTTTGCGTATTAGATAAGGCCCATGTATTTTGCTTAAGGGTGCAGATGATCTTAGGATATACCTATAGACTCCGGGTGAGTCTATTTCTGTGGGTATTGATATTTAGTGCATTCTTCCTCCCACCCCCATTTTACACAAGCACTCAGTTTGTTGTGGGTGCGTCTGCAAACAAAAATTTAACTTTAAAAACAAATAAGTGGCCCAATAAGCACACAGTGATATCCTCAGAGCCATACAGGCAGTATATATGAGTGGATGAGCCCCGCATAACACAGAGAGTTGCCGATGCGGCCTACGATGGTAAAAAGGTTGAGAACCAGTGGCTTCGACTGTTCAGAAAAAGTACCATGTTCGTTCTCACAAATTCAATCAGCTGAATCGAATAAGATCTGCTCTTCCTCCCTCAAAATAGTAAAACAAACAACAACCTTGGAAACAAGCTCAACCCAAACTTTTTAAAGCTTCATTTGTTTAAAAAATAAATTAAAAACACACCAGTTATTGCTCTTACGTTACAAACATGTGCTAGGGCTCCATCAGATGTGAGGTACCCCAAACTTACTATGTGCCTGAGAGCTCATGAGGTTTAAAGAAAGTTTAAGATATGGAGTGGTTGTCAGCTTAGGGAGGGTTAGCACAGTTCCTGTGTGTTTGGCAAGAGGGAAGGATCCCTTTTGGCTCACTTAGTAGATGTGCTGTCTAAGGACCTGAGAAATTCATATCTCAGTTGTGGTAATATGCAAGATACACAGTATAAATTTCCATAACGTTTGATCTCAGAGTAAGTTTCACTGAATATTCATTTGTGTGTTGGTCAGAGAGATAGGTAAAACAAAGGAGGGAAAAGGAGAATGGGTGTTTCCAAGTTCAGGCCAGGTGGAAATCTAACAACTGATTTCATCTGGATCGCAAAGAGTAATAAATTGACATGGAAGGGATAGATGGGAGATGGAAAAATTTGAAAGGACCTCAGGAGGATTACATTAATTTACTGTAAGAATAAAACTGTACTTTTTGAGTACAGTGGGACTTCAATTTCTGCTAGATACCCAGAGACTCCATACTAATTTGATTTTCAAGTTCAAATAAACCCCAAAAATTCAAAGTTAAAACCCCATCAAACTATCAAGTTTCATACAGTTTTCAAATGGAACATTGCCAAAGATCTAATGTTTTTCTACATTTTGTATGGTTTCAGGCTTTGATATGAAGGGTTACATGATTCCAGTTTTGAATGTTTAAGAAAATCTAATGAGCTCATGAAATAAACATATGTATTTTTTACATTAAATAAATGCATCCAGAGTCTCTTCAGAATTCCGCAGATCCTACAGGTATTCCTGTTTCTGAAGAAGAGTTGTGTAGCAGGGCTTTTGATGGAGGCAAGGATCTTGAAGACATGAGGGGACACTTACCTACGTTTTTCCACTGGGATTTTTACATTTTCCTTTTTTTTTGACTGAATATTCTCAAAATATTTCTGTTCACAGTCAAAGAAATTTGTGAGGCAAACATGCAGAATTTCACTTCACACTCACACTTTTGTATTTGTCCATTACTAATATTATAAAATTAATTAACTGTAAAACAAGCAATGGTTGATACCAAAATCATAACAGTAGAATATGCTGGAAATATTACCAATACAATAATGCATAAAAAGCCTAAAATAAATGTACTTCCATTTCCCACGTAGTGACCTATTTGTTTCTCTTTCTTGAGAATGTTGCCATGGTGGAGCACTAACATAAATTCATAGCACTATAAACCACTTTCAGCTACAATCAAGCCACTGTTAACCAATATAGAACAGCAATCAGGTCAGCAAGTTCTCTGACTAGATAGTGTATGGCATATGGAAGGTACAGGTATTCACATTACATTTTGAAAGGCAGGTTTATCAGTCTAGAATAGTCTAAATATAGTCACCTCCACTTCAGCTACAGTATATCCCTGACAGTGAAGCAGTGCTTTTCAGAACACAACTTTTATAATTCTGTAAACATAGTTACATTAGCACAATCTGGAAGCAGAAAGATTATAAATAAACAGTCTAAATCTCAATATAGTGCCAACAGAGCTATGCTAAGTATAAAGGTTGAATCAAGGCATCTTTCTCAGTTTTCAATATCCACATGAATCTTAAGCTGGTGTAAATTGGCACGGCAACTTTGATTTCAATTAAGCAGAGGATCTGGCTCAAAAAACTACTTTCTTGCAGAATGTGAAATTTTAAAATAACCAGAAGGAAGAGAGACTAAAAACAATTAGATTTTTAAAATAAATCTGTTTTTTATAAAATCAAGTCATTGTACCAGATGACAAAGTTCAAATATATGTCTGCATTGAACAATGTGTTTTTAAACGGACACAGTGAAGAAAAATTATAGTGGTTGGTTTTGATCTATAAAAGCCTATGAGGTTTAGATCATGGCTTTTTAAGAGACTCTACCCTCCTTTAATTTAATGTTTGTGTGCTGTTCTTAGTGTCCAAATTCACCCACTTTCCGGCGTAGGTAGTTATTGTTCACTTAAACAGAAACAAAAAATAAAATTTAAGTGTGCTTCTGAGTTTGTCTTATTCCTACGGTTTCTCCCTGGCCCTAGTTAGAGCTAAGAGAACTCACTTAGTGCAGTGAGTTTGGAAGAATAGTTCTGCATGTCTATGCTTGGTCCTAAGATGTCAGTCTCTCAGTCTCTCTCCTTATATTCTGTCCAAAACCAGAGCTCAGAAGCACAGGGGATGCTCTAAGCCCTATTTACACATGTCTTTGTCCAAAGAGATTACTTAAGAGGGGCTTGAGTTTCTTTGTTGGGAAGTTGGTAGAGTTTCCTGTTCCCATTCTGCTGTGCATTTCTTTACGTGACTTTGCTAATTATGTACAGATACTTAGAGAATGTGATGGGTACACTTTGCAAATGAAAAAAAATACAAAATAAGGAAAATTGCATTCAATTAGGCAAATTTATATATGTAAATTAAATCAGGGATAATTTAAATAAAATTAATTACATTTCATTATTACTCTTTGTTTACTTAATGCATTTATTTCACTATACACAATGAAAATAAACTAGTCATTTGGGACCTAATCTATGCCCACTGCAGTCAACAGAAAGATTCCCATTGACTTTAGCACGTTTTAGATCAGGCCCTTTCACTTCTGTCTATAGTCAGTTTTGAGTCGATGTTACATTCAGGTTCCTTGTATTAACACACTGCTACAATGACTGGTGAGCAAACATGTAGGAGGGATACTGATTTGTTTTTAGGAGTATTTCTACTGAATGAAATATATATCAATGAAAACATTCCTGTTGGCCTTAGATTTTGTAAAGGTTTGATTTTATAGAAGCCAAATTTGATATGATAACGCTCCTTTAAGATTTGTGAGGACTAAACAGGGAAACAACACAAAGTATAAACTGGTGTTCTGAGTAAGAACACAACATGCTTATTTGAATCCTCTGAGGTCCTCTTAGGTCTACATAATTGGGCTCTAAGTCTCACAAGTCTAGATTCTCACAATTTTTTTTGTTACTCCTTGCTTCTGGCAGAACTAGTGCCCCAGGAGAGGACTCTCATGAGGTAGGTATTTCAACACTTCTGCTTCCATCCAGAATCAGAAAGCAAAGTTATGAGAAAACAAAAATAAAACTGTAGAGGGGAGTGAAAAAAAATCTACCTATTTTTTTTTAAAGTTGAAGTTCAGGTCAGTTATTACTTTATTTTCACCAGCTCATACATCTCTACTTGACTGCAGTCTCAACCTGTTTGTTGTACAAACTTTTATGCATGTGCCTGGACAGATATCTGGAGCAGGTGACAAGTTATCATCAGGAACCAAGTTTAACTTGCCCAGGCATCCTTTCTATATCTTTTAGAAAGAGAACTAGATGCACTTTTCAACTCCTTGAAATTATTATGTTTATGATAAATCTTGAACATTAAAAAACAAACAAACATTAATAAGGGAGTATGCAACAATACATGGCACTATGAACTTGTTACTGAATGTATATAACTACGTAGGTGCAACTTGTAAATGTGAACTTCCCATGTTATTGAATGTATTGATTATGTCATGAAATACCACTAATTTAAAATAGATGGAGAGATGTCTTCTGTCCAACAACATAAAGGAATACCCATGGTGTGTTTACAGAACAGCTAGTCAGAATGTTTCCTGGATCCAGTTACTACTTTACCTATTTTTTTCTAGTCACTCTCAGAAAACTTTCTATTTCTAACTATTAAATGCTTGCTTCCCTGGTTGAAGATTGTGGGGGTGGGAGTGGGGCAGTCTGGAAAATAAACAAACTAACATCTCTGTCCAGAAGTCGTCCAGTACTGTTTAGGTACAGCCTCTGACTGATGGGATCCAGAATCACCCAGTAATCTATGTTGTCCTTCAATGATAGTTCAATAGTGGGGTCAGTCCCTCCTGCTGTCCCTTTTATCAGCATACTGTCCACTAGGATAGTGCCTGCAAGAAAAAAAAAAAAAAAGAAAGAGAGAGAGAGAGAAAATAGGTTCATATGCGTGTACTATACAGCAAATTTCAATGCATTTGAATAATTCACTTTCATTCTAATTCTTTTTTTAAAATATTGTAGGTTTTAATGGTATTTAAAAAAGAACATTCCACCTCAAAAGGCCTATTTTGGCTAGCTATGGAATAAACTATTCCAGGGACCTCTGGAATAAACACTTTATAAAAAAACACTTCAAGTTTTACTTTGATTATTAGACCCACTATCTGGGTTCTTATTTTCTGTTAACCTCATGATTCCCCCGTCCCCCAGTCATCTATCATCCAACATTATCATGAACAAAAGAAAATACTGTAACAGAGACTAATATTTAAATTCAGTGACTAAGGCTTCTGATATAAAGAGTGCATCAGAAAATAGAAGAAAAAGAAAAGGAAATAAAATATAACAGTAGTAATGGATGGTATGTCTATACTGCAATGTAAGCCCAGGGTTAGTAGAGCTTGAGTTAGTAGACCTTGGGTTTGCTAACCTAGGGTTTGAGTGTTTACATTCATTTGTAACCCGAGGTAGGACAAACTCCTACGGACTCTTGGGGCTCCAGCATCTACACTGCATTAAGAGAGCCTGAGTCCAACCACCCATATCCCAGACTTCCTAATGCCCTCCCAAAATGTCACCATCCTAACCTTTTGTTCACAGCATAATGTGGGAAAACTTGACTGTCGACCAAACTTGACTGTCCAGAAGACAAAGTAAGTTGGCCCATGGGATTGGGGGATACTTTTGGCAGACTCCCAGAGGATAAGTCCAGTGGGCTGCATCCACACTGCAAAGGAAAAGCATTTGAAACCTGGGTGTCAGCTTGACTTAGGCTTGGGCCCTCCATCCCCATAGGGTGCTGGGGCTCTGGGTCTGAACCCTGGGTTAGCACAATGTGAATAGAGATGGAAGGACGAAAGGTTAGGCTTGACCACGAGTTCCAACCCTGGATTTCACTGCAGTGTAAACATATATACAATATCTATGGAAAGATTTCATTTTCTGGGTAGATCTATAAGAGAAAAACAAATTGTAGCAGAAAGAAATAAAAAAACTAGAATCTACAAAATAAAAGCACTGCAATTTCCCCCTCTATTATGTGGAATTTCTGGGGCATTCAATTAGTATCATACGTTAGGCAATAATTTAACCAAAAGAGAAAGAAAGTCGGGGGAGAAGAGTGAAAACCTATAGTCTGTATTAGACTAATAGTTCTACCTAGTTAGCAGCTAGTGTGCATTACTTAATTAAAAGACTCCAGGTGATGGAGAATTTACTCCATTTGATTAACAGTTACAAAGATTAACTGCCCTCACTAATGAAAATTTTACAGTTGAGGTGGCTGGCAGTCCATGTATTTGCCTATGCCAAGAAACCTATAGACGTCAGCCCTATCCAACGTTGGCCTTCGACAAAGGAGATAATAATGATGATGACAACTGTTAAATATTTGCATCTTACTTCCAGTTTGATGCTGCCGAATCTTGTTATACATTTGTCTGCTAGATAAAAAATCCTTTTAAAACCACATAATTTTTTTAAGGCACCCGGCATTGCCCACTATTGGAGCTGTTTGGTCTTTGGCACGTTCTATTATGGCAATTCCTATGTTCTTAAAAGAAACTTTCATTTTGCATTTTTATATAAATCCACGATAAAGGCATTTGAGATTTCTTGCTGAATTATAAACATTTGAAAACAAGCCTTTTAATATCTATCATTATAGTATTATTTTTGTATCTTATTAAGATTCTAACATTCAATTTT
Organism: Dermochelys coriacea; assembly: GCF_009764565.3. Lineage (NCBI taxonomy): Eukaryota > Metazoa > Chordata > Testudines > Dermochelyidae > Dermochelys > Dermochelys coriacea. The sequence continues at coordinate 88,990,219 of NC_050074.1, read as the reverse complement.
TGTTCCTTAAAATGTTTGATCATTTTAGGTGCACACAACCTGCTTTTGTCCTTAGACTAAAATGCTAAGTAGATAACCTACTGACAATAATCTAAAGGCACAGAAAATATTTTGATACGACATGAAATGACAGTTTCTATGCTTCGTCTCTATAAGTGCAAGTAGAGAGGCAGAAATATTTCAAAATACCTAGAATGCACTAGTTTGCAAGTAGCTTACGTGATTAGTCTAAGGTGTTGTGGGTTTTTTTTGTGCACATGAAAAAAACAGAACCAAAAAACACTGCAATGCTCAAATTTAAAACCAGTCTAGTATTTCAATAAATCAGAATAGTCTACTGATTTCTATGGAACTTACCCACTCTGTCTTGTGGATGGTATGTGGAGATGGTAAGACTGGAATTTAAAAATCATTAAATTAAAAATATAGTGCTAGAAGGCTGTAATTAGATTTGTGTGTGTGATTTTAGTGCCTTAGCATGTGCCCTAAAAGTGGTGGTATGAAAGTGGGAAGGTGACAAATGTCCTGGAGTTTCATAAGGATTATTGTTCTGTACCCCAAAGGTGTCTGAGGTATGGGATTTCTATGATGGAAGGTTGGAACACTGGGGGACCAGACAACTTCCAGTCACTACTACAGTCACAAGGCCTGTGATTACAAGTCATGAAGGCTCAATAGAGCTAACTGCCAAACAATGGAGCAACCAGATGGACCTTTTTACTTGAATGGCCTGGCTGACTGACCACAAAAGAAAAAGATTGAGGCAAAAGGAAGACTTTTTACCTACACCCTAGAAACAAAAGCCATTAACATATTAGGTAAATGGGGTCATGCATTCAGAGGGAGATGGGGCTTTGAGAAAAGGGAGTTTCTTCTAAGAGGGGGAAACATTCTCTGGATCTCAGGAGCTCCTGGGATTGCTCCAATTATGTAAATTGGATATGTTCTGTTCCTGTAACTCAACAGGGAAGACAAATAACTTAGCTTATAGCAAAGAATAAGATTAGATAAGTCTAATATGCATGTATGATGTTTGTTGTTTTAAAATTATTTTCTCTCGTGTGGTTCTATTTGCTGATAAACCTACTTGTTTTAAGAAGGCTGTTCATTAATGTATCTCACTGGTTACATGTTCCAAAATGAAGAAAACAGGTGTCAAGTCAGACTTGCACAATAGTAAGTGGTTGGCAAAGATGGGATATTGGACTCTGATCCCAGTCTAAGAGTAGGAGAATTGCGTAGTTTCACTCCAAGACTGGGACGGAGGGCACAAGGCTTAATACCAGAGAGGGGCACACTGAAAGAACAGAAAGGAAACGGGTGCAATCAGTCCTATAACCATGACAGGGAATGTATGGGAAACAGTATTAATGTGGTTGAGTGTTGTGATGGTAGTAGGCTACTGCTTGTAGAATGGTATTGTGTCAGACGTGAATGTTGACTTAATTTATTATTTCTTTAATGTTTAATGTTTGTATTTCTATATAGCAATACACCTGAACTACCATAATTTTAGGTTAACAGGTTTTTATTAGTGGGAATATGCAAAGGAAACATTGAAGCAAAAATAAACTTCCATATGACATTACTGCAAAATTGTTATGAATGAGTTTAAACATAAGAAAGGTTTTGTTGTTTGTAAACCAAAGCCAAATGAAGTCAAAGCAGCTCTGTTTGTGAACTATTATTTTACAATCAGTCATATGAAACCTTTAGGACATTTCTGCATCTCTGGCGGGGTTTGCTGAGGAAGCAAATGTGCCATTGATTCAGTAGAAGTCAACTGAAACTCAGTTGTTTCAGCTGACTTGCCTTTTCACTTTTTAAGGATTCTCTTGAACCCTAATCTATCAGATAAACTTTAATGGGAAATGCTATACCTGAAGCAAAGCCGGGAGAAAAGGTTTGGCTCAAATTTCTAGAAACCAAATTACACCAAGTTTTGTGAAGTTTTGTCTGGGATATACATTGTGTCAGGGCATTTATATTGTCCTACTGATGTACTTTTCATTCATAATACACTGATATGTTCTAACATACCATTACTGTTGGTCTGCAATCACATACATAGTAGGGTATTTAAGTTGTTTCTTCACGCCTGCCCAAAGTTATGGCTGTGGGGTTATATGGCATTCATGTTTCTTTTATTGGGATATGCATGTTATTGAATCTAAAGAACAACTTCTAGCTTACAATGAAGTATACATCTAATAATATTTAGAGCCCAGTTGTGTTATAGGCATTTATTCTTATCAAATGAAATGTAAAATAATTATCTGTTGAAGTAGACATCAATAGATGAGAATTCTGACAGATTGGGAAGTAATTAAGTGGCATATGACTGAGTTTACATACATTTTCACAGACATGAGTATATGATATAGTGCCAGAAAAAATAAAAGTCTTTGGAAAAATGAGCTGCAAATGACAATGTTGATATGATGTAAGAAGTTGACTATGGTAAGTATAATTAGAAACTTGAATTCTGTGTCCTTATCATTGGTGTCTGTATGAACCAGCAGTAATACAAATCAAACCTTCACTTAATATTACAATGATGACTCCAAAGTCTGTCAGTCCTTATTCTGGATTAATATTTCCTGCTACACTACATTTGTCTACAAAAGTAAATTGGTCATCCAGGGTATGACTAGAGTTATCTGTATATGAAACAAGACACTAAAAATGTGACATGCATAAAGAAGTCTCAGTAGATGTAAATGGCTAGAACACAATTGAAATTTCAGTTAGATTACTGATCTTTTGGAAATGGAAATTCAACATTCTTTATTATTATAAAGAGTATATGTAGACACAACTGAGTTACTGTCATTGCCACAGCCAAAAGTTACTGCATTTAAGCAATTTTTTATGCATTCAAAGCCAAAATCTATTTCATTTAGCCTAGGTATGGCTTAAGGAAAAGGTAGCAGGAAATATGCAAAAACAAGGAGGAGTACTTGTGGCACCTTAGAGGCTAGCAAATTTATTTAGGCATAAGTTTTTGTGGACTATAACCCACTTCATCAGATGCATGGAGTGAAAAATACAGTAAGCAGGTTTAAATATACAGCACATGAAAAGATGGGAGTTGCCTTACCAAGTGGGGGGTCAGTGCTAATGAGGCCAATTCAGTCATGGTGGATGTGCCCATTCCCAACAGTTGACAAGAAGTTGAGAGTATCAACAGAGGGAAAATTATCTGTTGTAGTGACCCAGCCACTCCCAGTCTTTATTCAGGCCTGATTTGATAGTGTCAAGTTTGCAAATGAATTCCAGTTCTGCAGTTTCTCATTTAAGTCTGTTTTTGAAGTTTTGTTGTTGAAGAATGGCCACTTTTAGGTCTGTTATTGAGTGTCCAGGAAGACTGAAGTGCTATTCTACTGCTTTTTGAATGTTACAATTCTTAATGTCTGATTTTTGTGCATTTATTCTTTTGCATAGAGACTGTCCCATTTGGCCAAAGTACATGGCAGAAGGACATTGCTGGCACATGATGGCATATATAACATTGGTAAATGTGCAGTATATCATATGAATTCACTACAGTGGACTAGGAGGCTACAGTTACAAGTTGAAGTAATGGATACAAGGCTGGACTGAATTTATGTAATAAATATGGATGGGGGGCAGGGGAAACATTGACCAGCCAACCACAGGAGGTGAAATTGGAATGAGTAGCACTTGTGGTTCTACTATAAGCATTTCTAAGCACTCATCCCTGTAGAAGCTGCTACCTGACTAAGAATCAAACTGTGTTTATCTATAGAGATCGAGCCAACGGATATGATCTACTTACAGAGGCAAGACTAATGAAATTAAGACCTATGGACTCTTCCCCTGGAATTTCTCAAAATTCCCGGGGAATCCAATCCAATTTTTAAATATAAGCTAGATGGACCAGGGAACCTGTCCACTCTAAGAAAGAGCCACAGTTCTAGCCTAAAGCTAAACAATCCCACACCTACTATTAAACCATTTAAGGAGCACGAGCAAGTTCTGCCCCCCCTTCCTTTTCTCTTCTCCAGGTTTCCCTTATCTGTGTTCTTGTGTGTATGTTTAGAAAGGGAAACTGATTTGAAAAAGTAAGTATGCGGTGTCATAGCCATGTTGGTATCAGGAGATTACTTCACCCACCTTATGTCTCTAATGTCTTTTATTGGACCAACTTCTGTTGGAGGGAGAGACAAGTTTTTGAGATTACACAGAGGCCTGAGGAAAAGCTCTGTGCAAGCTTGTCTCTATCACCAACTGATGTACGTCCAATAAAAAAATATTACTTCACCCACCTTGACAAAGCAACAACTTTGGAAGTAAGCTGAGAACATTGTATATGTAACACTACACTTCCATCATTTAAGAAGAGAGCTAAGAAAGAAAAGCTGGCTTTGTAACTTGCAAAATTAATATAATGGGATACTGAGTAAGGAAGCCCTGCCACTGAGGCCCAACAGTTTGACACTAGAATTGATCAGCTAGAGAAGGAATGACTATTAGTGAGAAAGACAGTGTGCGTGATGATTTTATTCAAATGCTATATATGATTCCATGAAACCAACTTTTTTCCATGAATCTACCATAAACATAGAAGCAAATCTCCTATTGACCTTGGGAAGCTAATTCATAAGACATTTAAAATGGGGGGAAATAGACATTTTGCATTCAGATTCATTATGAGGTTGTTGATAGTTATTTTTATGTAATTTAAAGATAATTCCTTGATTCATCTTTTTGTATATTAACCACCACAAGATCTTAAAATTTATAATTAAAAATGAAGAAGATACTTCAGGGGCTAGTGATGAAAATTCTAGAAGTCAATGGGGCAGATCCTTAGCTGGTGTGAATGAACTGAAGTCAATGGAGCTATGACATATTATACCGGCAGAGGATCTGCCCCACTATGACATGACTGGTACACTGCACGGCTCTCAATAAATACACTTGATAAAGAGATGGTAATATTTAGGTATATATTATCTGTATTATTTATACAGTATCATCTCAAAGCAACCCACTTTGGTATAGAAACTGGTATATCTTACAAGCTATACAACCTATCCTCTGCTAAGAACTACCCAGCTGAAGGCCACTTGTATAGCTCTTGGGGCAAGATCATGGCTTAAGTACTAGATAGGATCATGTAAGTAAAATATAGGCACCTTTGAGATGTTTAACACTTCATAGCAACACTATAAAGGAGTTTGTAGCAAAAAGTGAGGAAGAATGTATAATTGAAACTGCAGAGCGAATTACAATGAATCAGTATGGACTATATCAGGGGTAGGCAATCTATGGCACACATGCCAAAGGTGGCATGCAAGCTGATTTTCAGTGGCACTCACACTGCCCGGGTCCTGGCCATCGGTCCGGGGGGCTCTGTATTTTAATTTAATTTTAAATGAAGCTACTTAAACATTTTAAAAACCTTATTTACTTTACATACAACAATAGTTTAGTTATATATTATAGACTTATAGAAAGAGACCTTCTTAAAACGTTAAAATGTATGACTAGCATGTGAAACCTTAAATTAGAGTGAATAAATGAAGACTCAACACACCACTTCTGAAAGGTTGCCGGCCCCCACGCTATATGTATGAGCCTCTAATACAACATTTCTTGTTCTGAGCATTGAAGAGCATTCACTTTCTTTTTTGTATTTATGTTAGAATGAGTCAAAGCCCAGTGAAGTCAGCAGAAATCTTCTGCATCATGTTCTTAAAGCAGGTAAAGTGAGGAAGTCCTATGTTTAAAATATATACCCTTCTACCTAAACTCAAGTCTGAATTTCACTGAAAAACAACAACCACCAATCATCAAAAACTTAATTTTACAAGAAGGCTTATTATTTTATATTGAGTACATTTTTTAAATCAACTACAGTAATTCACCCTTCTCAATTATCATGACTCTTACAGAAAGCTACTCAGTCTCAACATACCAAGAGTTTACAAGTAGCAACACCACCGAATATGAACCCAATCAACTAAGACTGCACACTAGCAAAAACCACTCATTTTACCAGGAAACCTTAAGTCTTAAGAGATAATTCAGGAAAGCCCAGATTCATCTCTATTTATAAAAAGAAAAGGAGTACATGTGGCACCTTAGAGACTAACAAATTTATTAGAGCATAACCTTTCGTGAGTTACAGCTCACTTCATCGGATGCATTTGGTGGAAAAAACTGAGGAAAGATTTATATACACACACAGAGAACATGAAACAATGGGTTTATCATACACACTGTAAGGAGAGTGATCACTTAAGATAAGCCATCACCAGCAGCGGGGGGGGAAAGGAGGAAAACCTTTCATGGTGACAAGCAAGGTAGGCTAATTTCAGCAAACAAGAATATCAGAGGAACTGTGGGGGGTGGGGTGGGAGGGAGAAATACCATGGGGAGATAGTTTTACTTTGTATAATGACTCACACACCACACAACAGAACCACTAACCCAGGAACCTATCCTTGAAACAAAGCCCGTTGCCAACTCTGTCCACATATCTATTCAGGGGATACCATCATAGGGCCTAATCACATCAGCCACACTATCAGAGGCTCGTTCACCTGCGCATCTACCAATGTGATATATGCCATCATGTGCCAGCAATGCCCCTCTGCCATGTACATTGGCCAAACTGGACAGTCTCTACGTAAAAGAATGAATGGACACAAATCAGACGTCAAGAATTATAACATTCAAAAACCAGTTGGAGAACACTTCAATCTCTCTGGTCACTCGATCACAGACCTAAGAGTGGCTATACTTCAACAAAAAAGCTTCAAAAACAGACTCCAACGAGAGACTGCTGAATTGGAATTAATTTGCAAACTGGATACAATTAACTTAGGCTTGAATAGAGACTGGGAATGGATGAGTCATTACACAAAGTAAAACTATTTCCCCATGGTATTTCTCCCTCCCACCCCACCCCCCACTGTTCCTCTGATATTCTTGTTAACTGCTGGAATTAGCCTACCTTGCTTGTCACCATGAAAGGTTTTCCTCCTTTCCCCCCCCCGCTGCTGGTGATGGCTTATCTTAAGTGATCACTCTCCTTACAGTGTGTATGATAAACCCATTGTTTCATGTTCTCTGTGTGTGTGTATATAAATCTCTCCTCTGTTTTTTCCACCAAATGCATCCGATGAAGTGAGCTGTAGCTCACGAAAGCTTATGCTCTAATAAATTTGTTAGTCTCTAAGGTGCCACAAGTACTCCTTTTCTTTTTGCGAATACAGACTAACACGGCTGCTACTCTGAAACCTGTGATTATGCAAGGCACTGAATTTAGCCGTACAGAGTGGAAATCTGTCAACTTCATGAAAAAACTCGCACAGATACAGACAGACATCATCTTCCTCTCCAAATGCAAACAGATGGACATCATACCGAAAGGACTGAAGGTAAAAAATCCATTACAATCTACATACCACACAGACTATGCTGACAGCTTGTGCCACACACTCTCAAAGAAACTGCGGAACCACCTGATCAACATCCTCTACAGCAAACAGGGAAAGATTAAGAATGAGCTCTCCAAACTGGATACTCTCATAAAGAACCAACCTTCCACACAAACTTCCTCGTGGCTGGACTTTACAAAAACTAGACAAGCCATTTACAAAACACACTTTGCTTCTCTACAAAAGAAAAAGGACACTAAGCTATCTAAACTACTATATGCCACAAGGGGTCACAACAATGGTTCCCGTAACCCACACAGCAATATTGTTAATCTATCCAACTATACTCTTAGCCCAGCAGAAGAATCTGTCCTATCTCGGGGCCTCTCCTTTTGTCCCTCCACCCCCACGAACATGATACAGTTCTGTGGTGACCTAGAATCCTATTTTTGACGTCTCAGACTCAAGGAATATTTCCAACACACCTCTGACCAACATATTAACCCACAGAGACCTTCCTGCCAACACTACAAAAAGAAGGATTCTGGATGGACTCCTCCTGAAGGTCGAAACAGCAGCCTGGATTTCTACATAGACTGCTTCCGCCGACGTGCACGAGCTGAAATTGTGGAAAAGCAGCATCGCTTACCCCATAACCTCAGCCATGCAGAACACAGTGCCATCCACAGCCTCAGAAACAACTCTGACATCATAATCAAAAAGGCTGACAAAGGAGGTGCTGTCGTCATCATGAATAGGTCGGAGTATGAACAAGAGGCTACTAGGCAGCTCTACAACATCACTTTCTACAAGCCATTACCCTCTGATCCCACTGAGAGTTACCAAAAGAAACTACAGCATTTGCTCAAGAAACTCCCTGAAAAAGCACAAGAACAAATCCGCACAGACACACCCCTGGGGCCCCGACCTGGGGTATTCTATCTGCTACCCAAGATCCATAAACCTGGAAATCCTGGACGCCCCATCATCTCAGGCATTGGCACCCTGACAGCAGGATTGTCTGGCTATGTAGACTCCCTCCTCAGGCCCTTCGTTACCAGCACTCCCAGCTATCTTTGAGACACCACCGATTTCCTGAGGAAACTACAGTCCATTGGTGATCTTCCTAAAAACACCATCCTAGCCACTATGGATGTAGAAGCCCTCTACACCAACATTCCACACAAAGATGGACTACAAGCCGTCAGGAACAGTATCCCCGATACTGTCACGGCTAACCTGGTGGCTGAACTTTGTGACTTTGTCTTGACCCATAACTATTTCACATTTGGTGACAATGTATACCTTCAAATCAGCGGCACTGCGATGGGTACCCGCATGGCCCCACAGTATGCCAACATTTTTATGGCTGACTTAGAACAACGCTTCCTCAGCTCTCGTCCCCTAATGCCCCTACTCTACTTGCGCTACAGTGATGACATCTTCATCATCTGGACCCATGGAAAAGAAGCTCTTGAGGAATTTCACCATGATTTCAACAATTTCCATCCCACCATCAACCTCAGCCTGGACCAGTCCACACAAGAGATCCACTTCCTGGACACTACGGTGCTAATAAGCGATGGTCACATAAACACCACCCTGTATCGGAAACCTACTGACCGCTATTCCTACCTACATGCCTCTAGCTTTCATCCAGATCATACCACTCGATCTATTGTCTACAGCCAAGCGCTACGATATAACCGCATTTGCTCCAACCCCTCAGACAGAGACAAACACCTACAAGATCTCTATCGTGCATTCCTACAACTACAATACCCACCTGCTGAAGTGAAGAAACAGATTGACAGAGCCAGAAGAATACCCATTAGTCACCTACTACAGGACAGGCCCAACAAAGAAAACAACAGAACGCCACTAGCCATCACCTTCAGCCCCCAACTAAAACCTCTCCAACGCATCATCAAGGATCTACAACCTATCCTGAAGGACGAGCCATCACTCTCACAGATCTTGGGAGACAGGCCAGTCCTTGCTTACAGACAGCCCCCCAATCTGAAGCAAATACTCACCAGCAACCACACACCACACAACAGAACCACTAACCCAGGAACCTATCCTTGCAACAAAGCCCGTTGCCAACTCTGTCCACATATCTATTCAGGGGATACCATCATAGGGCCTAATCACATCAGCCACACTATCGGAGGCTCGTTCACCTGCGCATCTACCAATGTGATATATACCATCATGTGCCAGCAATGCCCCTCTGCCACGACATTGGCCAAACTGGACAGTCTCTACGTAAAAGAATGAATGGACACAAATCAGACGTCAAGAATTATAACATTCAAAAACCAGTTGGAGAACACTTCAATCTCTCTGGTCACTCGATCACAGACCTAAGAGTGGCTATACTTCAACAAAAAAGCTTCAAAAACAGACTCCAACGAGAGACTGCTGAATTGGAATTAATTTGCAAACTGGATACAATTAACTTAGGCTTGAATAGAGACTGGGAATGGGTGAGTCATTACACAAAGTAAAACTATTTCTCCATGGTATTTCTCCCTCCCACCCCACCCCCCACTGTTCCTCTGATATTCTTGTTAACTGCTGGAATTAGCCTACCTTGCTTGTCACCATGAAAGGTTTTCCTCCTTTCCCCCCCCCTGCTGCTGGTGATGGCTTATCTTAAGTGATCACTCTCCTTACAGTGTGTATGATAAACCCATTGTTTCATGTTCTCTGTGTGTGTATATAAATCTCTCCTCTGTTTTTTCCACCAAATGCATCCGATGAAGTGAGCTGTAGCTCACGAAAGCTTATGCTCTAATAAATTTGTTAGTCTCTAAGGTGCCACAAGTACTCCTTTTCTTTTTGCGAATACAGACTAACACGGCTGCTACTCTGAAACCTATCTCTATTTATGTTACAGATACAGATACAGATGCCATATTAATTAAAATAAAAATTCACCTCCTATTTGATGATAGAGGACGGGATAAATGATCTGCTGAAATGGTGCAGCTCTAATGGAGCATTGCTCTTGGAGATCAGAAATATGCAAAGCTGTGACATCTCTGTCTGCTGTTCACAGAAGGGAGGACTTGCTTCCCAGTGCTCTTCCTAAATGTATCCACTACTGACCAGGATAGAAAAGAGGAAAAAAATGTAGAGGAAGCTCTTGGAATGGCATTCTGCCATCTATTGAAGTAATTCCATTTTCCATTTGTACAGAACATTAGCATTAGCTACAGAATATGAGTTGCACCTGCTATGATTCCAGCTCCTCCTGTGGCAAACTTCATCATTTCAATGAGCCTGGAGCAGCGTTTACACAACGCAATGCTCCTGTTTTCCATTAAAAAAGAGGAAATACACATACAAACTGCCTTAAATTTATTCTGCGTTCCATTGATCACAAAATGATTTGAAAACAGGGATTTTTCTTTTAAAAATAGTAGTAAGTGGATTAACTGAGCTGTTAGTTGCTTACTTTGATATTCTGAATAGTTTTCACAGCTATACCTGCATCATATACTCTATATCTCCACATTTGAAGGTGTATTTAAGTAATGCAGGGTGAACTGAATAGAAATAAGTTGAAAATCAATGGGAAATGAAAAACCTATTTACAGAAAGTGTAGTTGAACTCTTTTCTGCCTTTACTTAAGCACAAGGTAACATATATTCATATAAGAAAGAAAATACAGCACTATAAAGACATATATTGAACTACTATATTCTCCACACAAGAATTAAGAGTACAGTACCTTGAGATAATTGCCATGCACATCTGCAAAAGTGGAGGTGATAACACAAAAGCGATATATAACAATATCTTATCCCAAGCTGAGCCACCTAGAATGTTGTCCTTTCATTACATTTTGCACCTCTTTAAAGTTAAATATGTTCAGCAGCCTTTACTTCTTACTGTACAAAAAAGGAAGGAGGCTCCAGAAGAAATTGGGCACCTCAAGCCTTCACAGAAAGGGATAGGACTAAGTTAAAAGAAAAAAAAGGTGTATGCATATTTACAACTCAGAATTGAGGGGGTCTTGTTTTGACCTTGGGCTGTTCAGAAGTCTAGCACTGAGATTCTGTGGCGCACCTCCAGAAGCAAAACACAGAAATACACAGCCCCCATGGGATGCTACGCTACCTTTATGGATCATCCAAAGTCAGGGCAATATTAATTTTCCTGCAGAGCCTATCTCTATTGAAGAACACACATCAAGGGGGAGGAGCAGTATCTGGTGGAGCCATAAATTGGGAGAATCCCTGCCAGAGGGGGCTTAGTGGTGCAATATGTAGAGCCCTACACAGATACAGAATTTGCAAACTTGGTCCATGGATAGTCACATCTGTGGATATCTGCAGATTTTCAGGGCTCTAGCAATATGTCTCTCTCCGTAGAAAGTGACAGGAGCTGTCAAACTTTCATACAATTATTATATTTCCCCAAAACCCTCATAATCATATCCAAAGATTAACTTCAAGTTTCATAACTGTCATGCAGTTCTCTAGAGTAGTGCAATAGACTGCACTCTGTTATGAAGAGTTCCTTTTTTAAAAAAAAGGATCATAGAATCATAAAAGATTACTGTTGGAAGAGACCTCAGGAGGTCATCTAGTCCAACCCCCTACTCAAAGCAGGACCAACACCTACTAAATCATCCCACCCAGGGCTTTGTCAAGCTGGACCTTAAAAACCTCTAATGATGGAGATTCCATCACCTCCCTAGGTAACCCATTCCAGTGCTTCACCATCCTTCTAGTGAAATAGTGTTTCCTAATATCCAACCTAGACCTCCTCCACTGCAACTTGAGACCATTACTCCTTGTTCTGTTATCTGCCACCACTGAGAAAAGCCAAGCTGCATCCTCTTTGGAACCCCGCTTCGGGTAGTTGAAGGCTGCTATCAAATCCCCCCTCACCTTTCTTTTCTGCGGACTAAACAAGTCCACTTCCCCCAGCCTCTCCTTGTAAGTCATGTGCTCCCGCCCCCTGATCATTTTTGTTGCCCTCTGCTGGACTCTCTCCATCTTGTCCACATCCTTTCTGTAGTGGGGGGCCTAAAACTGGATGCAATACTCCAGATGTGGCCTCACTAGTGCCGAATAGAGGGGAATAATCACTTCCCTCGATCTGCTGGTAATGCTCCTACTAATGCAGCCCAATATGCTGTTAGCCTTCCTGGCAACAAGGGCATACTGCTGACTCATATCCAGCTTCTTGCCCACTGTAATTCCCAGTTCCTTTTCTGCAGAGCTGCTGCTTAGCCAGTCGGTCCCCAGCCTGTAGCGGTGCATGGGATTCTTCCTGCCTAAGTTCAGGACTCTGCACTTGTCGTCATTGAACCTCATTAGATTTCTTTTGGCCCAATCCTCCAATTTTTCTAGGTCACTCTGGACCCTATCCTTACCCTCCAGTGAATCTATCTCTCCCACCAGCTTAGTGTCATCTGCAAACTTGCTGAGGGTGCAATCCATCCCAACATCCAGATAATTAATAAAGATGTTGAACAAAACCGGCCCCAGGACCAACCTCTGGGGCACTCCACTTGATACGTGCTGCCAAGCAGACATCAAGCTATTGATCACTACCCATTGAGCCCAACAATCTAGCCAGCTTTCTATCCACCTTATAGTCCATTCATCCAATCCATACTTTTTTAACTTGCTGTGATGGGTCGTCCTTCAGGATAGGTTGTAGATCCTTGATGATGCGTTGGAGAGATTTTAGTTGGGGGCTGAAGGTGATGGCTAGTGGCGTTCTGTTATTTTCTTTGTTGGGCCTGTCCTGTAGTAGGTGACTTCTGGGTACTCTTCTGGCTCTGTCAATCTGACGACCCATCACTCTCACAGATCTTGGGAGACAGGCCAGTCCTTGCTTACAGACAGCACCCCAACCTGAAGCAAATACTCACCAGCAACCACACACCACACAACAGAACCACTAACCCAGGAACCTATCCTTGCAACAAAGCCCGCTGCCAACTGTGTCCGCATATCTATTCAGGGGACACCATCATTTGGCCTAATCACATCAGCCACACTATCAGAGGTTCGTTCACCTGCGCATCTACCAATGTGATATATGCCATCATGCAATGCCCCTCTGCCATGTACATTGGTCAAACTGGACAGTCTCTACGTAAAAGAATAAATGGATACAAATCAGACATCAAGAATTATAACATTCAAAAACCAGTTGGAGAACACTTCAATCTCTCCGGTCACTCGATTACAGACCGGAGAGTGGCTATCCTTCAACAAAAAAACTTCAAAAACAGACTCCAATGAGAGACTGCTGAATTGGAATTAATTTGCAAACTGTATACAATTAACTTAGGCTTGAATAGATACTAGGAGTGGATGAGTCATTACATAAAGTAAAACTATTTCCCCATGTTATTTCTCCCCCCACCCCCCACTGTTCCTTAGAGGTTCTTGTTAACTGCTGGAAATGGCCTTGATTATCACCACAAAAGGTTTTCCTCCTCCCCCCCCCTCCTTCCTACTGGTAATAGCTCATCTTAAGTGATCACTACTCTCCTTACAGTGTGTATGATAAAACCCATTGTTTCATGTTCTCTGTGTGAGTATATAAATCTCCCCACTGTATTTTCCACTGAATGCATCCGATGAAGTGAGCTGTAGCTCACGAAAGCTTATGCTCTAATAAATTTGTTAGTCTCTAAGGTGCCACAAGTACTCCTTTTCTTTTTTGCAAATACAGACTAACACGGCTACTACTCTGAAACCATTGAATGTACTAGTATTCCTAAATTGAGAGAAGGTGCAGCTCTTTCCTCCCGGTATCTGTCCCATGGCGAACTTCTTGTACTTTGCTCTCATGGCCAGGTTTAGTGGTCACCCAGCACTGGTCTGGGGCAGGAAAGGAATTAAAAAGAAGGATCCCCTTATTTTAGTCCCCTCCATCATTTCATCTCCTCTTCTATTTGTAGCTAGTTCATGACATTCCCTTTTGTATCATTAGCCTCCTACTTCACTTCCCAGTTACAGACCTTTTCCATCACTAATCGCACATTCTCTCTAACTTTTGTTCTTTCAACTTCCATCCCCTAAGTGAGACCACTCTCCCACTCAGGAGTGAAGTCAGGAAGCCTGGCTCATTGTAGACTTGAGGTTGGTTTATAGATTGTAAAATAAAAACAAACTTCTCCAGCATTTAAAAATATTTTAACAAGATAGGATGACAGGAATTGCCAAACTGGATCAGGCCATAGTCCACCTTGCCCTGCATTCTGTCTCTGACTGTGACCTGTGTTACGTTCACAGCATGCACACACAGAAGTTAGATTAAAGCATAGATATTCTTGCTGGAAGGCTGCAGTGTAAAATGACTTTATTTCTTAAAATTCAGCACTATAACACATGAGAGAAAGAAAAGGGGCTTGCTCCCTAAGACAGAGGCACAACTCCCTCCACTTGCTTGAAGCTGACTCCTTGCAGACTGACATGGATCACACACTTTCCTAGCCTGCAAGGAGGGCCAGGAAATCCCTTACAAATTAAAGTGACAGTCTACAATTCCAACACAATTTTAAAATAAACTACAGCCTGTAACAGATGCTTAAAAGGCAGGTGTAACAAACTCACAGTAGGCAGATGTGGGATAATCTGCCAACCCATAAAAATTTCATGCTAACCCCAATAGTCAGTGATTGTCCCAAGTCTGAAGTTTTTATCCATTCCAAAAATAATTTTGTGTTAATCATTATAACTCTGGATATTGTTATCCATATAAACATCCAATCATTCTTTGGCACTTCCTAAATTCTTGGCTTCAATGGAATTGTGTGGCAACGTGTACCACAGTCAAATTGTGTGTTCAGTGAAAAAGCATTTCCCTTTATCCATTCTGAATTTGGAATTTTTCAATTTCATTAAATGCCCACGTATTGTGAGACAGGGAAAACAGAAGCTCTCAATCTCTCTTCTTTATGTTAGCTTTTATCACATCTTCCTTAGTCATGTCCTTTCTAAGGAGAATAGTCCTAATCTTTTCAACCTCTGAGATTTCTCCCATGCTCCTAATCATTTGCCACTTTTTTTCAGAATCCCCTCTAATTCTGCAATATCTTTAATAAGATGGATAGGAAAGCCTTGAAAATATAAACTAATCACAAAGGGGTTTGTCACAGTGATTTACTGAGGAAGGAAAATCACAGGTTCCAAGCCTTCTTACATGCTATGGATACAGCATTCTAGATGAGGACTGGACTAGTGATTTATATAAAGAGATAATATTTTAAGGATTATTCCCAATACCATTCTTTAGGAAACATCTTTTTTTTACTTTTTACTGCAGCTGCACATTGAGTTCAGGTCTTCACTAAGATGTCTGCAATGATCACTACTTGACAACTAAGAGCTGCTTCACCATTGTGAAATGGTGTGGACAGTCTGAAATTGCTCTGCCAGCAGAGGACTAGCTGATGGATCAAAGTGTAAGAATTATTCCTATACAGAAATGAAAAATAACTTGAAGACAAGCATGCTGTGGAGAGATAAGGCCTGGTGCCCCTCACCTCACAAAATGTGGGTCTTATTTACCGTTGTCTTTAACACCCAGGAATGCCGTTAGGAGAAATCCTTCTCAGTGACATTTCAGTTCCCCAGTGGTAATTGGCGGGGGGGCATGGGAAAGGGAGGGAAGGAGCTGAGTTGGCTCAGGTATGAGGGGAGTGGTACTAACAATTTTTCTTCTTAGCACAGTTGAGACAGACAGACCCTGAAGCTACTAGTGAATGGGGAATGAAGATACCACTGGTTCTTGTTACCTTTGGTAAGACATCAGGAGCAAGTAAGTGAGTTAGGACTGCTGTCTGGGGGCTTGGGGCAAAAATGTAGCATGTAAGAAGGCTTGGAACCTGTGATTTTCCTTCCTCAGTAAATCACTGTGAAAAACCCCTTTGTGATTAGTTTATATTTTCAAGGCTTTCCTATCAAGTAAAAAATTACTTACCTTTTTTGTTTGTTTACATCCTCAAGAGTCGTTGTGTATAGTTGCACAGTCTACCAAGCTCAAGAGACCACGCTGATCTTCCTCTGACACCAAGTCAATAACATCCAAAATATATGTGTGGTATCCCATTTAAAAAGTATCCCTTTTACTAGATTTCACCAAAACCTTTCCAATGTGCTCAATGATGAGTTTTTAGAACAATCTATTTTTGACATACATAGCAAAAAATAATCACCGATGGAAAGTTTCTGATCCACTTTAAATGAATATTTTTCAGTCAGAAATGCCAATTTGTCAAAATTGAAACATGGGAACATGTCTATTTTGGACAAATTACAATGGAAACCAAGTGGGCTTCCAACAGAATCTTGCCTTCTCGGTTTCCTCCTACCAAGTCTCTGCCTGGCTCCTTGGCAGCCTGCCTTCCACACTTCCAGACTTCCATGCTCATTCTATCTCAGCAGCCCGGGCTCAATGAGTCCTTAGCTCCAGGAGAAGCCCTTCCTCCCTCAGGCAGACTGCCCCAGAGCTGGGGTTCCCAGGACAGTTCACCTAGTAAACTGTCCTACAGCCAGGGCTCTCAGGCTTCTAAGGATCCTCAGTAGTCTGGAAACCCTGGGAGCCATAGCTCCCCATACTTCTTGGTGGTCTTCCTGCGCTCTAGGAGCCTCTAGGAGCCAGGGAATTGGAAATCCAGTTTCCAGCAAGCTCTAATCAGAAGAATCATAAAAATAATCAACCACCTCTTTTTCAGAGTCCTATATCTCAAAATGGTTTATCTAAATCACCTCAAATTTGGGTAAAAGTTATCTAGGACCATGGATAAGAAATGCAAAATCTACAGTGCAAATACCTTTTTGGGGAGGATTTCACCAAAGGGGCCAAAACAGGCTTCTAATAGAAAGAAGGCCTCAGACTCATCTATGGAGGCTCTGTCAATTCTCCATAATATAGTCCAAAATTGGGACTCAGCTGGGGATCTAATACTAGTACACATGTACAAAGACTCAGAAATACACAGAAAAACTACAGGTAATTTCAGTTATCTACTATGTTCCTAAATAAAATTGTTATTTTAAATAAACCACAAAAACAGTAGGGTGGCTATCAAACAGATACAGTCAGAAAAGGTTAGAAATTTTAAAAACGAAGTTATTCATTTTCATTACAGAGATAATAAAATTCACAATCTGGCATCACCAGTAAGATAAAAGTCTTCAGGCTATTCTAACATATTGTTACTTGACTCATTTCCAGTATGATCTTTGCGATAAACAATTCATGAAGGTGATTTAAATTTGAAAACATCACATTACACAGCTACAACAAGACTAGGTGAAAGAGGTACAACATAGCCCACTCTGATTAACAGTCTTTTTATCAGTTAGGCAATTTCAAACATGGAAAAAATAAGAAGAGAAATACTTTTAGCACCAGAAGGTTCCTTGAAGTTTCTGCGACAGTTGGGTGGACAGTGGGGAGAGAAACAAAAACATGAAGTGAGCTGTAGCTCACGAAAGCTTATGCTCTAATAAATTTGTTAGTCTCTAAGGTGCCACAAGTACTCCTTTTCTTTTTGCGAATACAGACTACACGGCTGCTACTCCAAAAACATGAAGGTGATTGTATCTCTGCTTTTGCTATGAGGGTCAGCAGATGAAGGGGAAATATCATTGAAAATGTTTCGTTGCAGAGAAAATAAGAGTTATAAATGTAGAGGAAACCCAAATTTTGTGTACTACGAAAAAGGTGAAAGAATAAGTGTCCTTACCTAAGAAATGAAAATGGTGTGAGTGGAGCACATTAGAGTCTGTAAGAAGCTCAGAAAACAAACATCTTCGCAGATTTTTTTTTTAAAGCAATGTTAACCGACACTATGTTATGATTTCTTCATTACAGAAAGCAAGATTATTGGACACTTACTGTGATTGGGCCTTTCCAAATTTCCTTACTTAAAAACAAAATTCTGACAAATTCCTTGTGTATTCTGCTGCACTTTGAGGAGCAGCATCTAGTCAGACTCTTAATTTTCATTTAAAATACACAACAATACTGGAAGTGCTCCCCTTCAAATTTTCTCTAAGAGAGGAAACTAGTGTGAGTGGTTGATAAAAGTCTGGGAATGCAAGACAGATATTGAAATAGTGAGTTTTACAAAAGTTATGGGCCATTTCTGCAGTAAGTCTGAGTGTTAGGAAGTGTAAGTGTAATTTGGTGCAATTGACACTTTCTTCCACATCTCTAAAATGTGTTTTTAGATTCCATCTACACTTACTGAGGTTACCATCCTCCAGTCCTCCATAGCCTAAGATGCAGGGAGGCTTTGTCTGGGCCAGCAGGGGAAAGAAAAGCTTTGGCTCCTTTATGGTTTTATGGATTATACCCTCCTCCCCACCCTGCCCCCCATCTCTTCATCAGCACTGAACCTTCTTGGGGACTTGAGAAATGGAGGAGTGGAGCTCCATGCCTGATTGGTCCAGCATAAGGCTATTGGCTTTGGCACACACAAGGGGAAGTTCATAGGCCCTTCATCTTGCCTGGGGCACCATTCTGTGTCTGGAAGCAAAGCTGTTCTCTTTGGGATTAGAGTAGAACCAAGTTTTGGGACCTTGCCATGGGCATTATGTTAGGTGCTTTTTTCCTCACTTTGCCAGTGTGGGGTTCTTTTTGCCCATCTCCCCCTCATAACCCAGAGGCCCAGTGATTAGGCTGGGTTGTAAACTTAATTTTGTCACTACTTGGCAGGTATCCAGTGCAGGTATTCATTCAATAGGGGGTTCTGTTTTCCTGATAAACAGATTAAGAGAAGGTGATCTCCTGAAGAAAATGGGATAAGGACTCCTAATGTCTGGTAGAGTGAGGAGATAACATCCTCTTCCCAACCCCTAAACCTCATATGAGGGGAGAGTGGTAGGGGTCCCAGCAATGGTGGGGTGAGGTTAATCTGATGAGTAGGGAGGGAGCTAGTGGCAGTTTTTCACTAGGTGGTACAGATGTCAAATGAAGGATGACTTGACCTGAACAAGTTATTACCAAATGGTTCCCAGATGTATTACTTCATAAAGCTGTGGCCTACACAACTTTCCTGATGTTTTGTCTTTCTTTTTGTGATGTAATGTTCAAATGTACATTTATACCTGACTCCTTATACATCACTTTTGCAATTGGTCTGCTGAGTCTAACTGAGTATAAGGTGGTGTAATTTATATGTCAAAGGATCAAGAGAAGGAGGTCAGGAAAGGGGAACATGTACAAACAAAGCTATTAGTAAGAGTGTGCAAACTGATGCCAATTAAAGAAGCCTGTTCCCTACTTTAACTGACAGCTTCTTAAATATTCTTGCTCTCTAAGCCTAGTCTAGATGAGTATTTAAAGGTGTACTAACATGTTTTAAGAATCTAGTGTAGACAAGGCATGCTGCCCTTAATATTCTAAACTGGTTGAGTTAAAGTCTAGGAGGAAGGCATGTTCTTCTCTAGCTAAAATGAATGTTTTTCACATTCTTTTAAAATGCCTGATTTTCATAACTGCACATGCACTAAATACATACACAATTTGTGTTCTCCATTTGAGAACACAATTTCTGTGACCACGTGCATTATGTCTCGGAACTGCAAGCAAAATGACCTGCATTTCATAAAGGAACCATGTTCCCAATGATATCAGAGGACTTCCATCTAAATATACTAACACAACAATTTCATTCTTATTTCAGTTGCCATTGCATTGTTTTCATTTGTTTCTACTGATTACTGAATTTATTCTTCATCTGACAAGACAACATCATGCAGAGGAAAAGCAGAAGTGATTTTCAGCTTTAGAATTAAAAAGGGTACTGCCGAACAACAGCAATAACTATTGATTTAGAACTGTCCTTTATTCAACAACAACAATATACCAAAACTCCTGCCACCAATACCAGAAAATAACAATGTCTTTTGATAACAGTTGTAATACCGTACTGGGACAGAAGAGGCAAAGAAAACGTGACAGGAACAAGATGCAGGGGCGGAGAACAAGCAGCACTGGGACAGGGACATATTGGAGGGGACAGGGCAAGTGAGGCCAAGCTGGGCAGGAGGAAGGGAATAGGCAGAAGAGTCTGGAGCACTCCTTTCCAGATACTGGAATGGAACCCAAGATTCTTGAGTCTCACTGCCTCTGCTGTCAGCAAATACCTGTGCAATCCACTCGCAAAGTGTATATCTCATCCCTCTCTAGGGCTCATTCACACAGACAATGAGAAACTACTACTGTTATCAGTCTGTGGGCAGAGGCCTGTGTGGTGGATCTAAAGATCTCAACCCTGATGATGAACCACATGGGTGTCAATATGATGCCATATGATGGAATATCTGCTTTTTTTATTTGTTTCTTTTTAAACCTAGGAAATTACACACACACACAAATAAGTTTAAAAGAACATAATTAAAGTTGCAAAATCAAGCACCAAAAAGTTAAGTAATGCCAGAATTAATGTTTCCTGTGCAATCTTAATTTGCCCCCTTTGTGGATATTCATTGTGATACGGTCTTTAATTACATGATCGCACTATTTTTACACTATTTTTCCCCAGTACCCATCTTGTGCAGCACATAGGATGGACCTGTTCTGCGTTCTAATCAGGGCTGTTTTGTGACAGAGACTGTTGTCTGTAGGTTCCTGATTCATTTGTTGAAAAAATTGAAACGTGTTGTGAATGAAGCAGGAAGAGAAAGGTAACTGTTACCACAGTTAAGGCAGATAAATGGTGCCCTGGAAAACTGGATTGTAGCCTAGCCTCTGTGACACTAGTCAAAGTCACTTAAATAATTTTTTTTCTGAGGTGGTCACCAATTGTATGTTCTATGTTTCTTGGGAGCCCAGCTGGAGACACTGGGGTCTGCTTTGCAGAAGTGCTGAGCACTCACAAATGCAAGTGAAGTCAGTGGAAGCTCTGCTTAAAATATATGAAGTGCTATGCAATGCTAAGTACTCTGAAAAAGCACATCCTAGTCATCTCAAATTAGGCACTAGTATTAGTGGATAATTTTGACTAAGTTCTGTGTCTCAGTTCCCCATCCGTAAATGGAGGGAATTAATGCCTCCTCACCTCACAGGGGTTTATTGAAGATAAATCCATTAGTGTTTGTGAAGCACTGAGATACTGTAGTAATAAGCACCTCAGAAAAACCCTTGAGGTAAGTATTAATTCTAACTTCAGAGCAGGGTTTGCACAGTGTGCAGTAAATAAGGCCTATGGCCACATGCCGAACGACATATTGAATAAATAATTGAGTAATAACCAGCCATTCTGTACTTTGAATGAGCCAGGGGTCTTTTGGAAAAAAATAGTATCTGAGCATTTAACAGAAGAATCTATCATAAAGCATGTGTGTGAAGGGGCTGAATTAACGTTGGAGAGGCAATCTTAATTCTGACATTTCCAAATTTTTGAGTACTTTACTTTGCAATCTTAACAGTACTCTTTTAATTTAGTTTTTGATGGGTAACTTTAAAGGGAGTAAAACATATTAATGTGAAAGAAAGATATGATCTGGAAAATTGTGGTTTTACAAATAAATGTCCACACAGACTCAGGCGCTACTCCCATCAAAATCTTGTACTCGCCTTTTGGCTTCAGAGCTCACCGGCTCTGTCCTGTCACTCTCTCCCTTTCACTTGTCCTTTCATTTTGCTTATCCATCCCAACTAAAGCACAACCTCTCAAAACAAAAATCATAGTGTTAAAATGACAATTGCTGTCACCACAATTATCGCTCTGCTGTTCCCTACCTTTCTTTTGTCTTGTCTATTTAGATTGCAAGTTCTTCACAAGAGGGGCTATCTACTGTTATATTGTACAGTGATCTTGGTTGGTCCCTAGGAACTACTATAATAAATGTTTAATAAATAACTTATTTATTTTGGAATTAGTTTATAGACTTCTGAGATGTCTGTAGGCAGTGAACGGCGACACTGCTTTTCACACTAGAAGTTGTGTGGTCATATCTGGCCTTAGATTACAAGTAGCGCTGGGAAAACCAGACCAGAAAAAATTAGGGGTTTTATGTTCCTTAACCCATTTGTAGGCATGAATTTGAGTCATTCAGTCAAACAGAAATGACACAGCATCTACTACACTCCTTTCTCCCATTCCCAGCCATGCTAGCAACTAGTGAAGATGAAACATGTCCAGAATGTCCTTACGCTATAGCAATATACAGCTGCTGGAACAGCCCCTAGGTAACAAGTGTAATTTAGAGTATGCTGTTTTAAACTGCAGCCAGGTGGGGGAGACCAACTCTGTAATAATGGCTGAAGGTCATTTTTGCACCCTCACTCCTAAGCCATAGCAAACACTTTTCTGGACTATGCAACCTAGGGTTATGTGAGAAATATTACTAAATGCATAGTGCTATATTTCCCTATTCAGCCATTGTAGCACTAGTATCTACATTACTTTGTATTTTGGACCACTCACACAAAGAAACTATACGAGTTTTAATTTAATGATTGAGCACTCTCACTGTGGCTGGGAGTGGCCTAGCATTCTCTCCTCATGTAGCACCTACTGCCAATAGTTGCTCTGGCCTATAGTGGCCTCTTCTCACTACTCAGCCCTCCAGCCAGGTCATACTTCAGTCCCACCCCTTACAGGGGTCCAACAAACAATTCAAAGACTTGTGTGAGGTCTCCAGCCCCTTCCTGGACTCTTTGTAATAAGCAACACCTCCCAGGGCTTCTCCCTTGAACTCTGGTTCCTAAAGTTGTTTCAGGGTCAGCCACAGGAGCTTGTTCCAATCCTATGTGTTCCAGGTATCTTCATTTTCTAGTGCCTAGAGAGTGACTGCTGATTTCTTGCTTGTCTCTCTGCAGCCCCTCAAACTGCAGTCCAAAAGCCCATTAGACTTCACAGTCACTACCTCTTGGGATTAACTGTCTCCTGCTTCGTCCTGGTTCATGATAAATCATCTATGACCCGAGGCTTCACTGCCCCCAGCCTCCCAAACTTCTGCCTGGCTCAGGACCCTCCAGTTCTGACTTCAGACTTCCCAAACTTCTCTCAGCTTTAAGCCCTAGGAAACTCTCAGCTACCTCACACCAGGGTTTCTTCCCTGGACTTCCTTCACTGCCTTGTGCACCTTCTTTTATGAAGGCCAAGCTCCTCTCCAGCTGGATTTGACCTCCAATGATGTCTAATACCCACTCAGGTGCAAAAATGTGGAAAAAACAAAAAAAGGAAGTTTGCACAACTTGATCACTGTGAGTGGGGACATTGATAATAGTATTACCCATAGATACCTTTGAATGCTATTATGGGCATCATGGAGATGAGACCAAACAAAAGAAAGTGAAAGGAGAAAACTGACAAAGATGATTGAAGTTATAGGAAAAGACCAAATTAAGGATTTTCTGTTCATTTACTCATAACTCCACACACAAGCAGCTTAAAAATCAGCCAAGCTGTTCTCTAGATGTCTTGTTTTCCACGTCAGTCACATCTGAAAAACGTAGAAGAATCAGCAATTAAAAAAAAAAAAAAAAAAACACCAGACACTCCTGATTCACACCTTTTCATCTAAGGAAACCAAAGGTAAGAGCCACATATAGGAAAACATCTATAATTAGATATTGTATGATTATGAGAATGGTATGGATGAAGATACATGGATAGATCTGTCAAAATGAAAGATTTGTCACTAAATTGACTTTGTTTAAAATACAACAGTCTAGTTTCTATATTGTTTCCAGAATAAAATATATTTTCAGGGACATTATGCATCAGGCAGAAATATAAGAGGGTATCTTGTTTTGTTTTTTAAATCACAGAGGGATTAGTGCATTTGTAAAACGCTACATTTTATCACTACGATACAAAGAATCCAGAATATGGTTAGGACAAATCCATCGATCCATTTGATAGGAGTGATCATTGAAATTCATCTATTTAAAATTTAAATAAATATTTGAAGTTTGAAAAATTCATGTTTAAGATCAAATAAGTGGAATGCACATCAGCAGACATGGATGCCCATTTTATATCTATATTGCTATATGCACTGAATTGGTGTAACTAAGGTTTATCATGAGACACTCCTTGTTTCTTTTTACCATATTCTTCATAGAAATAGAAACAACAGATAATGAGAAACTTCAATAAAATCATAGTCACACTCAAAAAATTTTGTGTAAAGTCCATTCTAAAAAGGAAAATCCTCTGTTTCTACTTCAGAAATAGCTTTAGAAGACATTGGTGGCTGGAAACAAATTTTCAATTTCTATTTCATGATAAAAAACAAATACTCAAGGGGCAATCTGAGTCTGTCATGTGGACTATAAAGCCTATACATAAAATAAATAAGTGATTTATATAAACACATTTGATTGCTTTCTTAAAACACAACTGGAACATATACATTGTTGATAAATGTGAAATTAGCCTTTATCAGAGCAACCAATTTTTTTTTATAATTTATAAACCAGTATCTTGTACTAGGGCATTAAAAAAAATCAGTCAGCTTCAATAACATACATGATAGCAAAAGCTTAAGTAATTTAAATATATTAGGGCTGTCAATTAATCGCAGTTAACTCATGCGATTAACTCAAAAAATTAACTGCGATTAATCGCACTTATAACAGACTATCCATTGAAATTTATCAAATATTTTGGATGTTTTTCTACATTTTCAAAATTGATTTCAATTACAACACAGTGCTCACTTTATATTATTATTTTTATCACAAATATATGTACTGTAAAAGTGATAAACAAAATAAATCGTATTTTTCAATTCACCTCAGGTGACATTGTAAACAAGAAGTAGGCAGCATTATCTCCTGCAAATTGTACCCAGCCTTGTCTGTCTGAGTGATTGGCTGAATAAGAAGTAGGAGTGAGTGGACTTGTAGGCTCTAAAGTTTTACGTTGTTTTATTTTTGAATGCAGTTTTTTTGTACATAATTCTACATTTGTAAGTTCAACTTTCATGATAAAGAAATTGCACTTCAGTACTTGTATGAGATGAATTGAAAAATACAATTTTTTTGTTTTTAAAGTGCAAATATTTGTAATAAAAATAAATAAAAAGTGAGCAGTGTACACTTTGTATTCTGTGTTGTAACGGAAATAATATATTTGAAAATGCAGAAAAACCATCCAAAAATATTTAAAATAATTCGTATTCTATTGTTGTTTAACAATGCGATTAATCGCACGATACGTTTTTTTAATTACTTGACAGCCCTTCAAAGCAGATAACTTTTTTCTAGTTGCTTTCTAGTTCCTAATATATATATATATATATATGTGTATATACATGGTAAGAACTGGAAAGCATCTAGAAAAAAGTAATCTGCTTTGAAATGAACTATTATGAAACTACAGAATGGCCCCAGATCAGGCCTAAGGGAATGCTTTCAGATGCTAAGTTAATCCCTTATCAAAAAGGGAGACAGAGAATTGCCTCCAAAATATTTATTTTAATTGTGCAAAATAGTACAGTTTGCAGAGTTGAACAAAGAAAAAAAATTAACACTTGCCATGCATATATTACATAATTTTTTTTAAAAAGCAAATTGTATGACTATATTGCTTGTAGATCTAGATTTTAGCACAAGGAGACAGGTCGTGTATGTGTGTCCTGACAAATAGAGGAAAAACAAGAAAAATGAAATTGTGCTCTCTGAAAAGAAAGGTTTTCTTACACCAGCTAAAGGTACAAAATATCCACTCTGGGAACATCAAATAACGATCTAGCAATCAAGTTAACACCAAATATTTAACCAGTTTCCAGAGTATAATTAATATTAAATTAACACAGATAGATAGTTAATGTCCAAAAGGACAAAAAAGTCTGTCAAAGACTATTTCTTTGCCCTGACCTTTCTAAAATGTGGATGTCTTGCTGAGTGACTGATTTCTGGACTGCTAGCATTCCTATTAACTGAAAGAGCAGTCAACCTTTGCTGAACTCAACTACAGGCAAATTGGGACCAATTATTCCCATCTATCTGTTCCTAGCACTTAATCATCTTCAGGAGGCTGAAATCTCCCCACCTGTCCAAAACAAGATTGGACTTTCAGGAAAGTAGTTACCTGCCAAGGAAGATTTCTTACAATGAGTGGAATCCCGCAGGGAAAACTATCCACAGCCATCTACTTTCCTCAAAATTTATAAAGCTGTGGGACATCTGTCAAAGTGAGACAACAGAATGTAGAATGATAAATAAATAATACATAACCCAATAACTTAAAAGTTATGGTGTGAGGGGGTGACGGGTTGGATCACAGAAACCCCTTTGGGACTGCCACCTGATGTGCCTAGACTACTTCTGAGCCCATTTTCCCTTCCAGCTCGAGACTTCAGTACCTTGCCTTGTTTGAGCCAGACATGCTTGCCTGCTGCAAACACAGATCCAAGTCTGAACCATGTCCCCCACAAGCTGCAGGCTTAACCGAAAACAGCTTAAGAAGTGCTCCTGTCTCCAGCACTCAGGTACACAGCTCCCAATGGGGTCCAAACCCCAAATAAATCCGTCTTACCCTGTATAAAGCCTATACAGGGTAAACTCATAAATTATTCACCCTCTATAACACCGATAGAGAGATATGCACAGCTGTTCCCCCCCACCCGCCCCCAAGTATTAATACTTACTCTGGGTTAATTAATAAGTGATTTTATTAAATACAAAAAGTAGGATTTAAATGGTTCCAACTAATAACAGATAGAACAAAGTGAATTACCAAGCAAAATAAAATAAAACATGCAAGTCTAAGCCTAGTACAGTAAAAAACTAAATGCAGGTAAATCTCACCCTCAAAGATGTTCCAATAAGCCTCTTTTACAGAGTAGACTTCCTCCTAGTCTGGGTCCAGCAATCACTCCCACCTCTGTAGGTACTGTCCTTTGTTCCAGTTTCTTTCAGGCATCTCCTTGGGGTAAGAGGCTATCTTTTGTGCCAGCTGAAGACCAACTGGAGGCGTTTCCCCAGGGACTTATATAGTCTCTTTCTTGTGGGTGGAAACCCCTTCTCCTCTCCTATGCAGAATCGAGCTACAAGATGGAGTTTTGGAGTCACATGGGCAAATCACATGTCCATGCATGATTCAGTTCTTTACAGGCTGATGCCACATTCCCAGGAAATCTCAGGTGTGGACTGGCGTCTCTCAAAGTTCATTGTTAGCTTAAGTGTTTCTTTATTTGGGCATTTACTGAGAATAGTCTTTTCTCAAGAAGCTGACCAAATGCTTCACTGAGGCTACTTAAAATCAAAAGCCAATATTCATAACTTCAAATGCAAAGATGATACTTGCATACAAATAGGATTAATATATCCAGTAGATCATAACTTTTGCAGAGATATGTTACATGGCATATCTAACATAAAACATATTCCAGATATGTCATATTTACAGTCATAAGCATATTTCTATAAAGCATTATGGGGTGCAATGTCAGAGGGGGTTGCACTTATTCTTCCTCTATTTTCCCCCTTTCTTCTTGAAATACTCCTCTTCTTTGGATTCTTGGTTTTGTGAGTCTCTAAACCAGGTTTTATATATATCCTTCAATTATTTTTGTCTCTTTTCCATTGATCTATTTCCCTGCTCTCCCATGTGACGCTGCAGTTTGTTCTACTTTCCCATATATCCCTTTTCCTTCGGCCCTTTGGTTCTTTTTGTTTTGTTCTCTCTGTCCTTCCCCCCAGCTCTCTTTCATGCTCATTTTTTCTTCAGCTCCCTATTCCTCACCATACCTGTCCAAATTTCCTTTTCTCTAGCCCTATTTCTAATTTCCTTCCTTTGGCTCTATTTCCTTCCAATTTTCCATTTCTCTCACTCTCTTCCTGGATGGTTCTATGGAGGAAAGGAATGCGAGCTAGTTTTTCCTTCCATTCTGCCTATGCACAACATGACACAAATATACTGAGCAAGGGAATGGAGCAGCCTAGGAATGTGCCCTCTAACTCCGGGGGGAGGGAATTGAAGTAGTTGTGGTCTGTCACATGAGATCCTATCCACCATATATTATCCTGCTGGAACACAGATTAATGAGGATTTCCAAATGTCAGTGAAAAAGGGGACCAACATGCAACTACATATTTTGCACAAGCTTATGGCTTCTATAAATATAATAAGAAAAGGGTCTTGGGTTTATCATTTAAGCTTTTATTAATATCAGCCCTTTTTGGCCTACTCTAAATACATGTAGCAATCAGAGCCAGTTTATATATTTTTGGGAAGGCATGTGAACAAATATTTTGCAGCCACCTCTTTAAAAAAGTGATTGCATTACTAAGAGAAGGCTGGTTTGAGGGCTTCAGAAGAATTAGTGAGATGATTCTTTGAGTCACCAGAGGAGAGGTCAGAGCACCACATCTTGGAAGATAGTCCCATAATATAGAACAAATGTTGGAAAGCTATTTTCCCATCAGCCACTTCTTTTTACTCTTCTTTGCATAATATAACAAGCAAGCCCAGGGGCTAATTTAATCTCTGATGTAAGTAATTGCAACCCCATTAAACAAACAAACAAATAAAAAACAATGGGTGAAATCCTGGCCCCACTGAAATCAATGGGATCCTTGTCATTGACTACAACGGAGCCATGATTTCACCCAAGTAGTCTGTGCTCAGTTATGGAAAGGCTGAATTTAGCTTAAGGTCTCCTGTTTGAGGACCAGAAGGTGGGGAGAAGGAGGAGGGGATAAAATAAAGGAGATTCCTGAAATTGGGTAATAGGTAGAAAAGAGGTATTAATGGGTAAGGTGGGTCAGAAGCTGTGTTTCTCATCACATTCAAGAGCACATAGCTCTGACCTTAACATAACTGTACAACTCTATATCTACTCTAATTTCCACCTATCCCCTTCCTACTCTCACTTTAAAATAGTTATTTCCCCACCTCCCCAAATCATCAAAATCAAGTCACTTGTGGTCTCCGAGACAGCATGGAAACAGCCCCAAAAGGAATTTTTTTCAGAAGGTTGGAATACCCCTGAAAAAGCCACTGTGGAGCACCTCCTCTCAGTATATAGGGAATGCAAGAATTTCTCACAGCAGCCTCTCCACAACCTGCTCTTCTTATAGAATGGAAGAGTGGTAATTCTGCTGTGTTTAAGGTCTGTGATGAGGAGCAGTATTTGGCCTTAAAGTTATAAGAGAAATTAACAAGCTTGTGGCTAAGTAGACAAAGATAACTGACATTAGATGATTTTATTTAAGGTTTATTTTATTCTGAATACATTAATTACTCAAAGAAATTCCAGTTTGCTTTTAACTACTAGCAGCGGATCTTCAAATGGTATTGCCTGATAAATCTGTAATGAGGTTTAGTATAGAGCCAGTAACACTAGCTCTTAATTTTTATAAGGGAGCATTATAAAAAAAAAGTCTAAAGCTAATCTTGAGAATGCTTACTGAAATTATATTTTTGGAGTTAAAAACGTACACAGAAAAAGTGAATCGTTCTACATCAGTTTTACTTATTTTGACAGTTCAGAGCTTTAATGAGAGAAGGCTATCACATACAAGGACTTCATACTGAGATGTCCTGAATTTTAAATCTGTTCAAGCTATCAGGATGCAAAAATGCAATGAATGTTCAAATGCTGAAAGGCTGTTTAAATAAGTAACTAACTAAATAAATAAACGCACTAGCCAAAGTGATTGAAGTTATATCACTGAAATGACAAACAGATGCAATACATTTTTTGCATTTTTTCCTTATTATAAAAACTCACAAATTAATAGTCTGACTGATGAGAGGCATACTAGGTAATTCTACAGTTAGTATTTTTTTTTAAATTAAAAGAATATGAATCTTTGTAGGGATGCTTTTATTCTCAGTTTTTGAGCATGGTACAACTGATTGCGATCAACTAATGATATAAGGTTTATGAGACATCTACAGATGATACCACCGTGGGCTCAATCTAATTTTTTAAATATATACAATTATGCTTAAAATCCTAAGACATTAATAAGATATATCCCAAATGGTTATCTATATAGTTTCTGGTACTGTGTCCATTCAAAGTTACTAATCTACATGACTAGAATTAAACAATTTACTTAAACTGATATTTGTTTATTTTTCTAGGCCCTTCCTTCTTTCACTTTTTCTAGTTATACACACCCCATGGAAAGATGGCTAGAAAAATAAAATTCCATTATTTTGACAATCACTGAACTATTCTATTTGTTAGCTTTCTATCCAGCAGATCTTTATTGCAGATTATGGCCAATCATAGATGAAGATACCTATTAAGGTCTACTCACCTACTAATGCCCAAGGGATTTACTATATAAGGGTAACTCTGATCTATGACTGTTTGGACATATGCACAGAAATCCTACATATATTATGGAGACAGACCCAAAAGCTTGGTTATTACTTTTCTTTAAATAAAGTAATTGGCATAAGTGTGAAAAGAGTATGCAGGGTATTTCATACCCATCTAATTAGTAGATTTATGGGTGGATAATAGTCAATTGCTAAGGACCTAAGAAAGGATTAATATATCTGACCTACTATGATGTTTGTAATTATGCTCAGACAAAAAATTATATATCACTATAGCTCTGCTAATCTTAAGTATAGGGGTGAAAATGGGAAAAGATATAGTAGGTGGGTTTCTCTTGGAGCCTTTCTGTAGGGCTTACTATCTGCATTGACTCTGCAGGTAGAAACAGCATTTGGACTCCCCACTAACTGAAGAAACAGAGTAATTTATGAAAGTTAGATATAGAAATTATAATTTAACAAAAATATAACGGATGTCAAAGCTAAATCTGATCATAGGACATGGCGCATCAAATGCAGGAAGCTTTAACATGCAGCACCATGAAAATGAATACAATGTGTATTTCATTATGTGCAACAAAGAATATTTAGGGCATTATTGATATATTACCTTTCCAGACTCCATTCTTACATGGATTACATTTTTGTTTACATGCAACCAAGGATACTAATAAATTGTAATTTAAAACTAAGAAATTATCTCCCTTTCAGTCTAGCTCTGTACTTGGTCACACGCATTAGGAATTAATTGAAGACTTCACTATCTATAATGCCTATTTTTTTTTCATTCCCAACATGAAATTTGGCACTGAGAATTGCTCCAAGTTTAGATAGAGACATAGGAGTAAGTGCTCAGCAAAATATGAATACTTCTCAAGACTGGAAAATGTTCAGTAGTAAACTGACTTAGTAGCTGTTGAATCTGGTAATGATGAAGAGCATTAGAAATAGTTATTAGTTTTGACTGCCTTGAAATTACAAAAATAAGCATTTAGAGTCTATGAGCCATATCCTTGATGGCACATTAGGTAGTGGAAGCATACAGAAACCAACAGCCCTCCTGAACTTGAACAGCTGGGAATCCTGACCCCATTTTATTCCTCATCCTGCACCCTGTTAGGGCTATAGGTAAACCCTCAAATAAGTTCACCAAGGAATGTGCATCAAAGATTTGGGAGAGACATTGAATCTGAACTGAGATCTAAGTTTAAAAACATAAAATCAGAAATTCCTGAATACTGACTACCTGTGAATGGAGTGGGGAGTCGTCAGGGATGCCCCTATCTCATTTGATAGGGAGAGACCATTTCAGACTTGATAGACTTTACCTTCTCAATTTGGCTCATAGCTTAGCTTTGGAGCTATTGGCTAAAATATCCTATTTTGGGCCTTGGGGCCCTTTTTATGGTCACTCTGTTCTCAGCTGGGGTATCTGTAAGCAACTGTATAGGCTCTGTGCTTCCCTTGATTTCATCCCACATGCCTGAGGTTCTACCCAATGCTCACAGAAATCAGTAGTGAGACTCCTATTGATTTTGATAAGCTTCAGATAATTCCTAATTGCCATGTGCAATGACTGACATTAAAGGGTCTGACATTTACCAAACAGTGGTGTCTGATATACTGAGGTCATTCTGTACCAAAACCATAGGAAAATATCCTGGTATTGCAAATGCTTCCATGTGTGGTTATTATGGGTAAATTATTAGTAATTCATAGATTGTAAAGTCAGAAGGGACCAACATGATATATTGAATGACCTGCATAGCACAGGCCATAGAAGTTCCCTAAAATAATTCATAGAATATATATTTTAGAAAAACACCCAATCTTCATCATTTGTCATTGATGAAGAATCCACCATGGAGCCTTAGTAAAGTATTCCAATGGTTAATTACCCTCACTGTCAAAAAATTATGCCTTATTTCCCTATCTGAATTTGTTTAGCTCAGCTTCCAAACAATGAATACTCATTTTTCTTAAGAGGGACTGACTCTGGAAAGTGGGAGAGTTGAGCAGACAAAACTAGCTGTCAGATATATACCTCAGAATCCAGATAAGCATCTGTACTGGAATACAACAAATTGGGGAAGGTAGTGCCTGAAGCTTTGCAGCATGGATATTGATTGGAAACAGGATTTGGCCTTTGGAACAGTATTATGAAGATTGGTACATCCTGAATTACAATAGCATTGAAGACTTAGTTTTCTAAAATACATCTTTTCATTCTTTTTATACTTAAAAATGACTTTTCATGAATGAACTCTTGTCCCACATACTTTTATTTTGTCAAAAGAAATGCAAGTGTATTAAGCAGAAGAAAATAATCTGTATTTCTCAGTTTTGCCATTTTACAGCTTTAAAAAAAAACTAACAGGTCCTGCTCCTTCTTTTCACTCAATAGTCTTCACCTTCTGAGGCACAAATAAGATGCCATACTCACTGATAGGAACTCATCAGTGATCTGCACATCAGAAAACCTTTATCACATGCTGTTACCATATACTGTAGTTTGTTAGTCTAACAAAGCATTTTGTTCATCATGAAACAAAAATTGAAAAGTAAACCATAAGGGACAATATAGTAAGGCAATGATTAACAGCAGGTAACTTTGAAAATTGAATAAGTTAAGTCATATATATATCAACCATCTGATGTGTGTTATTCCACTCCTAATGGCTTGATTGCTTTGAAAGTCCTCTAAAAATCATTAATATATAAGTCTTACAAAAGAAGACCTTTGATTTGAAACTTATTCATGAACTTCCTCAATTCTTTTAGTTTTTAATGTTTTCCAACCTACACCTCTAACTTATCTGAAGATTTGTGCTTTTATTTGTGTTTTCTTAACACACTTAATAAGAGTTTCTTATGCCTCCTGAAAGACATTAGTGATCTACTTAAAATGATACATTTATTACTACTTTCTCTCTAATAAAATACACATTTGCAAATGTAGAGCACTTTGAGTTAAACCAGCCTTCGTAGAGCGCAGTGGGGAAAGCACTGCAGTCTGTCCACACTGACAGCTGCAAGCGCACTGGTGTGTCCGCATTTGCAGCACTTGCAGCGGCATTGGGAGTGGTGCATTGTGGGCAGCTATCCCACAGAGCACCTCTTCCCATTCTGGCACTGTGGCTTGGGGGAAGGGGGCGAGGGGGCAGGGCATTTTGGGTCCTGTCCCAATGCCCTGTGACGCATCAGTTTGTATCCCAGCAATCCCTCTGCTTCCGTCCACAATTGGCGCCATCTTTCAACGTTTTTTGCACTGCGCGCTCTGTCTTCCCTTTCGGCCTGTGAGAATGAAGCCCAAACTGCTGAGGAATATGCTGACGAGTCTTGCCAGCATGTCACGTTTGGCAGTTGAGTTACTCCTTAAGATCCAAAGTGAGAGTGAGGACTCCGACAATTATATCAACGCAAGTAACGCATACGACACGAGATTGCTTGTGGCATTCATGGACATGCTCACCACCGTGGAACGGTGCTTTTGGGCTTGGGAAACAAGCACTGAGTGGTGGGATCACATTGTCATGTAAGTCTGGGATGATGAGTAGTGGCTGCAGAACTTTCGGATGAGAAAAGCCACTTTCATGAGACTGTGTGAAGAGCTTGCACCCACCCTGCTGCGCAAGGACACAAGATTGAGAGCTGCCCTGACAGTGGAGAAGCGGGTGGTTATTGCAATCTGAAAAGTGGCAACTGCAGACAGCTACCGATTGGTCACTAACCAGTTTGGAGTGGGGAAGTTGACAGTTTGAATCGTGTTGATGCAAGTTTGCAGGGCCATTAATCGCATCTTGCTCAGAAGAACCGTGACTCTGGGTCACGTGCATGACATTGTGGCTGGCTTTGCACAAATGGGTTTCCTTAACTGCGGAGCGGTGATAGATGGGACGCATATTCCAATTCTGGCACCAGCTAGCCTCCGAGTACTTTAATAGGAAGGGCTATTTCTCTATGATTCTCCAGTCACTTGTGGATCACCGTGGGCGTTTCACTGACATTAACGCAGGCTAGCCCGGAAAGGTGCATGATGCACGCATCTTTCGGAACACTGGCCTGTTCAGAAAGCTGCAAGCCGGGACTTTTTTCCCAGACCAGAAGATCACCGTAGGGGAAGTTGAAATGCCCTCTGTGATTCCTGGAGACCTCGCTTACCCTTTAATGCCGTGGATCATGGAAACCCTACACAGGGAGCCTTGACAGCAGCAAAGAGCAGTTCAACAACAGGCTGAACCAGTGCGGAATGACTGTGGAGTGCGCTTTTGGCCATTTAAAGGGCTGCTTGCACTCTCTGTATGGGAAGCTGGACCTGGCCGATAACAGCAACCCCGCGGTTGTATCCGCATGCTGTATCCTCCATAACATTTCTGAAGGGAAGGGTGAAAGATTCACTCAAGCATGGAACTCAGAGGTTCAACACCTGGAGGCTGAATTTCAACAGTCAGAGAGCAGGGCTATTAGAGGGGCCCAGCGCGGAGCTGCAAGGATTAGGGATGCCTTGAGGGAGTAATTTGAGGCTGAAAGCCACCAGTAATGTCTGGTGTCCTGCACGGGAGTGAAGTGCAGTGGTTCCAATGTTAGTAGGAATCTGTGTTTGCTACGTATGATACACTGACTTACCGTGCCTGTTGCTTTCCTGGGCTAAGGTATCTTTTACGTTATGCTATAATAAAGAATGTTATCAAAGAAAAAATATCCATTTAATGAAACGAAAATGCATTTATTGAAAAGAAGCACAATTGCTTGGGAAACAGAAAGGGCAAGGGGCTGCGGTAGGGAACGGTACAATCACAGGTTTGCATATGTCCTGTTATCATACTCAGCATTGCTGTTTGCTGTGCTGTGCAATGAGTGCTGCACTTCAGGATGGCTATACTGCATGGTGATGGGGATTGAGTGCAGTGGGTAAGGATCATAGTTTTCAGGGCTGGGTGGTGAAGCTACAGGTGTTGGAGGCAGCTGGTGGCAATAAGAACCCGGATGTTGGGGCAAGTGGGTTGGAGGTGACATGGGGGCACAAGGGAAAGAGTTTTGGGACAAGGGCTGGAGTGGGGGGCGGGCGTGGGAGTGCTCTGCCTGCATGGCTACGAGCGCCTGGATCAAGTCAGCTTGGTGCTCCATTACGCTTATCAGCCTCTCTGTGTTTTGGTGCTGGCGATCCACATTCTGCTGGCGGACCCTCCTTTCACTCTCCTGCCACTCCTGCACTTTTTGATTTTCATTAAGGGAGTGCTGCATGACTTCATGCAGCATGTCCTCTTTGCTTCTCTGTGGCCTCTTCCTGATTCTTTGCAGCTTCTCGGCTGGTGATAACACGGATGGCTGAGATCTCGAGGTTGCATCTGTAAAGGCAAAATGCAACACTTAACAGAGGCAGCATTGTTCACACCAGACAGAGCAATGATTCCCCCGTGCTTAAGGAGGGCAAGCACAGTCTACACAATAGCATAATTTGTCCATTGCAAAGTGAGAGCACATAACCCCCAGGAGTCCCAAAATGGTGAGTAAGCATAGGGTCAAGGGGGACTGATTCTTTCATGGCTGTACTGTCCTCTGTGTTTCTGTGTGTTTTCACAGGAGTTCATCTTGAAAGGTATCTCGCTGCTGAGGGTGACCTGGGAAGCAAGGGTGGGCCTTCTACTACAATATGGCTTCCGCCCTGGCCCATATGCAGCTTGCCTGTGTGCAGCAATGGTCCCCCCCCGCCCCTCATGGCACAGTGGTGTGGACATGTTAGCCTGATGGGACAAGGACCACAGTGGCTCTCCCACAAAACCTGCGCAAGTGCATTGCCCAAGTTCTGGATGAGACCTTTGAAGAGATCACTGAGGCTGATTACTGCAATGTGAGAGAGCACATTAACGCCCTATTCCACATCTAGGCATGCATGCAGCCCTAACCCTCCTTGCCCCAAGAGCCCGCTCCTAATAACTTCCTTCCCAAAATAAAAGCTGCTTACCGGGAATCTCCTCTGGTGTTTGACCTTCCCCAAGCACCGACTGCTGCGACTGGCTACCTTCTCCTGGCATGAGAACAGCTCCTGGCTGCATGCATCTAGGGATACTGGGGTGTCTTCCTCCTCCTCAGCACCCTCGCTCCTGCTTTGCTCCTCCTCTTGCCGTGTTGCACTGGGCTCTGAAGTGTCCATGCTGGTACTCGGAGTGGAGGTGGGTCACCCCCAAGTATTTCATCCAGCTTTTTGTAAAAACGGCAGGTCGCTGGGGCAGCACCACAGTGACTGTTTGCCTTGTGGGCTTTGCAGTAGGCATTCCGCAGCTCCTTCACTTTAATCCTGCACTGCAGTGCGTCCTAGTCATGGCCCCTTTCCATCATGTCCCTTGAGATCTGCCCGAAGGTATCGTAATTCCTACGGCTGGAGCGCAGCTGGGACTGCTTCCACTTCCTCCCCCCAAACACTGATGAGGTCCAGCACCTTGCCATTGCTCCATGCTAGGGATTGCCTGGCGCATGAAGGCATGGTCACCTGGAAAGATTCGCTGAGAGCACTCCACGCCTGGCTGAGCAAACAGGAAGGGGATTTTCAAAATTCCAAGAGAATTTAAAGGGCGGGTCTGACAGTTGGTCACCTGAGGGCAGGGCAGTAGAGTTCAAAGTGATGACCACAGTGGCAAGAACAGGCATTGTGGGACACTTCTGGAGGCTGATTGGAGCGCATTAACAGACCAGGGTGTCAACACTGGCGCTGTGGCGCTCCAGCGCGGACACACCAAATGTTATTCCACTCGCCGAGGTGGAGTACCAAGAGCGCTCTAGCCGTGGAGTCAGAGCGCTCTACGTGCCTTGCCAGTATGGACGCGTCGTGAGTTAGAGTGCACTGGGGTGCTTTAATGTGTTCTACCTTGCAAGTATAGCCATGCCCCTAGAACAAGCAGCCCGCACATGGAACAGCTTTGAGGTAGTGAATTGCCTGTTTGAATGGCTTAGTACTAGTCTTTCTTCCAATGGTATTTAATATTATGTGTCCTTTCAGTGCATGGAAGTGGATTTCAAAGCTGAATGTGAATGGCAGCACAAATAATGACAACATTAAACTGAGAATACACTCCCAAAATTACTCACAAATCATTGATATGTTATGTTGTTGCTATATATTAGCTCTTTGTCCAGATAGGAAAAGTATAAATGAAGCTGTATAAATGAACCACTGTTTTGCATATGGCAAGGGCCCCAGAAGAACATAAGAATGGTCATACTGGGTCAGACCAATGTTGAGCCCAGTTTCCTGTCTTCCAACAGTGGCTAGTAACAGTTTCCTCATTAGAAATTAACAGAGCTGGGCATTTTATCGAGTGCTCCATCCCCTGTCATCCAGTCAAGAGACAGACAGAGACAAACATCTGGAATTTTGGCCAAGTAGCCACAAGTTTTATTTATCGGGCAGAGGAACCTAAATTGGATAGATTCTAAAGGGAAACCTATAAGGAGAATAGCGAACAGGGAGGATGGTGGGTAACACCTGACAGCATCACCAGCCCTCTTGCATATAGATTCAAATCCAACAGCTCTCCAATTCTTCAGGGTTTAGCCAATTCACTGAAATGCCCCTGAGAGTTCAGCTTACTTCAGGCCCTGTACTGATCCTATAACCTAGGTACATACCCATAGAATACCGCTATGAGGCTCTGGGTTCTAGGCTCCTGGTGGTTGGAGCTGTGGTTGTGAACAGGTGCCAAGGATTGAAGCCAGCTGTAGAGTTAGACTGGGCCAAAGGCAGCGTTGACACCGCGGTCCGGAGACAGTCTGTGGGTCAGAACCAAGGCCCGAGTTTGCAGACAAGTCAAATTAGGAGTTTAGTTGGAGTCCGGGTGCAGGCCAAAGCTCAAAGCCAGGTTGGAGTAAGTCTGAGGGCTGTGAGTCAGGAGGTGGGTACAAGGTTGGTGTGGGTCAGTAACAGTGCTCGAGCAGGACATGGATATGGCTGAAGAGGGCTGGAACCGGCAAGGCTGGGGCTGGAAGTGTAGGGATTCTAACACAGCAAGGCAGGAGGAGAGCTCTGACTGAGTAATAAGTGTTGCACAGACTAACTTGCAGCTCTGGCAAGGTCAGTGAAATACCTGTGGCTGAGGTCATCTGATGCAGACCTGATGGGGGGAGGGCAGGGAGGCTGCTACAGCATGCCTGAGGGCTGAGTCACTGCAAGCTCTGCTTATGGAATGAGTCAGTGAGGCTGAGTTGCTGCAATATGCCAGAGCTATGAGTCACTGCAGGCTCTGTTGGAGGGGTGAGTCATGGTACCTAGTGAGTTAACAGCCCTGGTCTGGCTATGGGTTCGCTTCACAACCACCAAACCTAGAAAAAGTGCTCTGAAATCCTTGCAAATCCTTGAAGGGGAATTGAAGCCTAATTCACAGGGATGGTGCTTGAGTTTAATGTTATGCTTGGATCCTAGACCGAACCATTGCATATCTGCATCAATACATTAATTGGCAACATCCTGGTGAGACCAAATGCACCTATGTAATTCAGTGAAAAGCATGTGATCCTGCAACACCACAAACCAAGACAGTCCAGGTACACAGGGAAGATCTGGAAAGGTGCCAGCTTTTGCCCTGTGAATCACTTTATGAATGGTTCTTGCACCAGATAGACCAATCCCTTGAATTATTAAATGCAATGGGAGCTGTCAGAGCTTTCCTTGCAAAGAGAGAGCCCCTATGTTGGCCACTAGGTGCGGCACATAACCCAGAGGTTTGGACTCCATTCTTTAATGCCCTTTCCCTCCAAATGTACTGTAGCTACAATGGCCAGCATAACATGCAGTATCATCAGATGACTTTGTCATCTTCTGTTATTACTGTATAGACAACTGCTGTTGCATAAAAAAATAAAATTAAAATAAACTGTCTGTCTGTTCCTCTCCTCTTTCTTGAGTTGGAAGCAACTTTCAAAATGTCAGGGGAAAAGAAAAGAAGAGACTAAACAATCCTTTTAGCTTTTAGTCCGCCCCACTACATAAGGGATGTGAACAAATTGGAGAGAGTCCAGCGGAGAGCAACAAAAATGATTCAGGGGCTGGGGCACATGACTTACGAGGAGAGGCTGAGGGAACTGGGGTTATTTAGTCTGCAGAAGAGAAGAGTGAGGGGAGATTTGATAGCAGCCTTCAACTACCTGAAGGGGGATTCCAAAGAGGATGGAGCTAGGCTGTTGTCAGTGGTGGCAGATGGCAGAAGCAGCAACAATGGTCTCAAGTTGCAATAGGGGAGGTCTAGGTTGGATATTAGGAAATGCTATTTCACTAAAAGGGTGGCGAAGCACTAGAATGGGTTACCTAGGGAGGTGGTGGAATCTCCATCCTTAGAGGTTTTTAAGGCCCGGCTTGACAAAGCCCTGGCTGGGATGATTTAATTGGTGTTGGTCCTGCTTTGAGCAGGGGATTGGACTAGATGACCTCCTGAGATCACTTCCAACTCTAATATTCTATGATATGCATCCTAGAATATTCAAGGAGCTGACTGAGAAGATATCTGAGCCATTAGTGATTATCTTTGAAAAGTTATGGAAGATGGGAGAGATTCCAGAAGACTGGAAAAGGGCAAATATATTGCCAAACTAAAGACAGGGAAATAAGGACAACCCTTGGAATTACAGACCAGTCAGCTTAACTTGTGTACCCAGAAAGATAATGGAGCAAATAATTAAGCAATCAATTTCCAAATATCTAGAAGACGATAAGGTGATAAGCAACAGTCAGCATAGATTTGTCAAGAACAAATCATGTCAAATCAACCTGATAGCTTTCTTTGATAGGGTAACAAGCCTGGTGGATAGGGGGGAAGCAATAGATGTGCTAGGGAAATGAAACTAGATGGAGCTACTATAATGTGGGTGCATACAGGTTGGAAAACCATTCCCAGAGAGTAATCATCAGTGATTCACAGTTATGCTGGAAGGGCATAATGAGTGGGGTCCCACACCAATCAGTTCTTAGTCTGGTTCTGTTCAATACCTTCATCAATGATTTAGATAATGGCATAGAGTGTATCCTTATAAAGTTTGCGGACGATATCAACCTGGGAGGGGTTGCAAGTGCTTTAAAGGATAGGATTAAAATTCAAAATTATCTGGACAAACTGGAGAAATGGTCTGAAGTGAACAGGATGAAATTCAATAAGGACAAATGCAAAGTACTCCACTTAGGAACAATCAGTTGCATACATACAAAATGGGGTGCCTAGGAAGGAGTAATGAGGAAAGGGATCTGGGGGTCAGAGAGGCCCACAAGCTAAATATGAGTAAACAATGTAACACTGTTGCAAAAAAAGCAAACATAATTCTGGGATGTATTAGCAGGAGTTTTGTAAGCAAGATTTGAGAAGTAATTCTTCCGCTCGACTCCATGCTGATTAGCCCTCAGCTGGAGTATTGTATCCAATTCTGGACACCACATTTCAGGAAAGATGTGGATAAATTGGAAAAAGTCCAGAGAAGAGCAACAGAAATGATTAAAGGTCTAGAAAACACGACCTATGAAAGAAGATTGAAAAAACTGGGTTTGTTTAGTCTGGAAAAGAGAAGACAGAGGGGACATGATAACCGTTTTCAAGTACATAAAAGGTTGTTAGAAGAAGGAGGGAGGAGGGAGAATTTTTTTTCTTCTTAACTTCTGAGGATAGGACAAGAAGCAATGGGCTTAAATTGCACCAACGGAGGTTTAGGTTGGACATTAGGAAAAACTTCCTAATTATCATGGTGGTTAAGCACTGGAATAAATTGCCTAGGGAGGTTGTGGAATCTCCATCACTGGAAATTTTTAAGAGCAGGTTAGACAAACGCTTGTTAGGGATGGTGTAGATTGGGATGGGCAAACTATGGTCCATGGCCTGCATCCAGCCCACCAGCCATTTTAATCCAGCCCTCAAGCTCCCGCTGGGGAATGGGGTCTGGAGCTTGCCCCGCTCTGGCACTCCAGAAAGGGAGCAGGGTTGGGGACCGCTCCACGCAGCTCCCGGAAGCCGCAGTATGAGCCCCCTCTGGCTCCTACATGTAGGGCAGCCAAGGGACTCCACTCTCGCATGCTGATCCCGCCCCAAGCACCACTTTGCAGCTCCCATTGGCCGGGAACCGCAGCCAATGGGAGCTACAGGGGTGGTGCCAGGGCAACATGCAGAGCTGCCTGGCCATGCTTCCGTGTAGGAGCTGGAGAAGGGACATGTAGCTGATTTTGGGAGCTGCTTGAGGTAAGTACCACCCGGAGCCTGCATCCCGAGCCTCCCCACATGCCCCAAACCCCTGCTCCAGCCCTGATCCCCCTCCTGCCCTCCAACCCCCTCAGTCTCAGCCTGGATCACCCTCCTGCACCCCAAACTGCTCATCCCCAGCCCCACTCCAGAGCCCACACCCCGAACCAGAGCCCTCACCCTGCCCCCAACCCCAATTTTGTGAGCATTCATGGCCCACCATACAATTTCTATTCCCAGATGTGGCCCTCAGGCCAAAAAGTTTGCCCACCCTGGTCTAGATAACACTTAGTCCTGCTATGAATGCAGGGGACTGTACTAGATGACCCCTCAAGATCCCTTACAGTCCTATGATTCTATATGACTTGAAATAAAATGGCAATCTAGTTATTCAGTAATATCAAC
Source organism: Dermochelys coriacea (assembly GCF_009764565.3). NCBI lineage: Eukaryota > Metazoa > Chordata > Testudines > Dermochelyidae > Dermochelys > Dermochelys coriacea. The sequence goes on along the minus strand of NC_050074.1, from coordinate 88,947,943 downwards.
CTACAAAACATTTAAAAACTTGGTCAATGTTTGTCCAAAAAATATTCTCATATTTTGATTTTCTTGACTGGTTTTCCTCTCCATCTTTCACAGCACTCTGAGCTGAAGGACAGATATTTTCTTAAGCAATATTACATATTTGGTATATTTTAAATTTACTGACTGCATAAAATTTATATTAAAAATAAATACTTTAAAGCTGAGCCCACGCCACTTTTACTTTTCTTTCACCAGGATGAAGAAGTGTTGCTTGTTTCAATTCCTTCATTTACCACATTTTTCTGTTTGCATCTATATTTTTGTTTCTGGAGTAACTTTATAGCTGATAGGCGCAGCGTATCTACTAGTAGATATATTGTTCCTACCCAAAGTTTATGTGCACAGCTTCTCAAAATGCTAACAGCAGTTATGCAACTTCCAAAAGGGAAGAATATGATCATTACAGCCAGCACTTTTATTAAAATACACTGACGAATTCAGATTATCTGCTTCAATATGTAAATATGCCACATGGGAGAAAGGGAGCCATGATGAGAGAGAGAGAGAGAGAGAGAGAGAGAGAGAGGATGTATAAATTGCACCGGGAATCACTGCTCTTCCACAATGAGTTTTTGTTAAGAAAATAAAACATAGTTGAGAAACGAGTGCATGAAATATTGCCTCTAAAATCATATACATGCCCATGCACTGATCTATTTCAGTGTTTCTCAAACTGTAAGGCTGACTTCCCTGGGGAAGTCCTGAGCTCTTCAAGGGGAAGCACAAAGAAGCTTAGGAAAAATGAGATTAAAAAATGTGTGCTGCTTTCTTCTTTTTTTGTGCTAAGGATGTGCCAAAATGAGAACCCAATATTGAATATTCAGTGATGAATACTAAATGCTTAATTGATAGCTCCTAGTTTGTTTAGTCTAATATAATAATGGCCCAGCAAGAAAGAAAAGTTAGAAGAGGCTGTTTTTCCCATAATATTAAAATTTACTGCACAAATGCAGTTTCTGTTCTTCCAATAAAAGTCCTTCAGTTCAGTACCTCATTTTAAAAAGCATTTTCATTAGGAGATAAACACAGAAAAATAATATGTGAGATAAGAAGGAATAACATATGACTAATTTTCACTCTCACGCAGATAAAATTCCCATTATAGTCAATAGGACTTTTACTTGCATTAGGACTTCAGGGCCAGGCTTTATGAGTAAAATTCTGAATGGTATGTAGTGCCTCAAAGTGAGGCTGTCTATTCCCATGCCATGGGATTAGAGAAGGAGCTCTGCACCTCACAGAATCAGGCTCTAAATTTGGGAAACCATGCTGTAGCAGCCCACTTAATAAACCTTAAGGGTCAGATTCTCAGCCTTAACCCCACCGGCTTTGTGATGCTGAGCAGAGGTAATGCAAAACGGGTGGAAAGCTGCCTTAAGGGGGTAGCCAAGGATTCCCCAACAGAAGATGTCATAGCCAGCTCTACATGGTTTTCTCTTCATCCACCTTCATGTAGGTAGTGCTTAGCATGGAACATAAAAAACTCCCATCTTGATCCCTGATGGATCCAGCCCTCATTATTGAGGGGGAAAAGCTTGAAAATATGACCATCATTACTGGATAAAAAAACAGAGAAAAAAATAGAGACTCAAATTTATTGCTTTTTTAAAATCTCAGGATTCTGGGGACCCTGACTCGTGATTTTTGAACACTTGGGGTTGGAAATACTGTACCGGCGGTTGAAATGGACCCCCAACTGTCCCAGGATCAAGAGAGCAGAAAACTGTGAGAGGGCTTTTCTTCACTGCAAAGTTATTTTGAGTTATAATTCAAGTACTGTCCCTAACTCAAGTCCTGTCCACACACAAAAACCCAAGTATAGTGGTGCTTTTAACTCAAGTTGCCTGGCCTGTCAGGGAGTATAGGCTGAAGTTTGAGTTAGTCACTGACAAGTAGTGCAAAGATGACCAATCTGCAGCATGGACACAGACTAGCTCTACTGGAGGGCCACTGATCATCATCATCATCATCATGTTCCTATTACACCTCTGGCGTTTAGGGCAGTGACGAAGCTCCTCCTCTCCTGTCTGTTTCTGGAAAGTCTTCCAATGGTTCCCCAGCTGTGCCCCAAGTTTTTCAGCTTGGCTGCCACAGCTCTTTACCATGTTGTTTTTGAGTGGCCTCGTTTTTGCTTGCCTTCGGGTGTCCATCTTATTGCTACTCTGGTGATGGAATCAGTTTCCATCCAAAGCATATGACTGATGCATCTCCAATACCTCCTTGCAATGATGTGCTCAGATCATCTTGGCTGCACTATGTCAATAGATCTTGGTTTGAGATTGTTCTGGGCCAAAAGATACGGAGGATTTTTCTGAGACAGGTTGTATGGAATGAAGACAGTTTGGACATGTCATACTTTCTCATTCCCCAGCATTCTGCACTATAAACGGGACAGGGTTGTTAGCCTTGTGCCTCACCCCCAAGCTTGAAGACCAGGGTATGTGTTTTGTCTGGCCCCTCCCTCCGGCATGGTTGAACATACCAGGAGCAAAAAGCCCCACCGACACAGAATCTGGGGATCGTTAGAGCATGGAAGCTGTCCCACCATGACAAGGCACAGACACCAGAAAACAGAGGGCCACTGATGCCTTCCCAAAGTTCCCCTCACATGCCCAGAAGGACAGACAAGTTCTTTTACAATTTACTGGGAAACGAATAATAGGGCAGCTCAGTTTATTGCAGCGCAAAGAACTATGGGATGTGTCCCCAAAGTCTTAGTGCTACACATAAGTGAGCACAGCAACTAGTATGAACATAGCAGCTTGAGTGTTACTTTGTAGTGTGGCTGCTCTCACTCAAGCCAGGCTAAACCAAGAAGAGTAACTTGGGTGTAAATAACTCACTACAGGACATACCTTTAGAAATATTTTTGCTTCCCTCATCTCCTCAGCTGCACTAATTTTACATTCAATGCAGCTAAGAATCTGGCTCTAAGTTTGTAAACAAGTTAGTTTTGACCCAATGAGGTTACAATTTCAGTGGTTTGAAAAATAATAAACCTTAGATGTGTACTGCTTATATACTCTGTATCCTGTCTACATGTTGTGCAGTTACTGCATGCAGCATTTTGATTGTATTTATATACATTTGCTTGTGAGATAATGGTTTCGCTAAACTGGAAAAAGTGTTGCGTTTATTAAGCCTCTATAGAAAAGGGGGACAAACACAAACAAAAGTATCCCTGAAGAGCAAGAAACAAACACACACACATACACACACGCGCGCGCGCTCCACCCGAAATCCAACTAGTAATTGCAAAGGAACAAAAAGCCAGAATGCCTTCTGCAGAAAGCCAAAATTTACAACCATTATGTTTGCCAAGCAACCAATGAAGATGCCCACATGAAAGCAGTATTTGTATCAACTTCCAGCGTGCATCCAAAACATCCATTATGAGAATTGCACAATTTCTGGCCTCAGTCCTAGACATTTATTTCCATGACTGCTATCACTATTCTCCCTTAGCTGTCTAGTCCAGCCCTTGTATACAGAAATAATGGCATTCTTGAAACTGATTATACTGTTCAAATTTTGAATTGATTTGCTCAACAGATTTTAGAATGGGATGATAAAACAAGATTGTGTTAAATCAGTGGTCACCAACCAGTTGATTGCAATCGACTGGTTGATCCTAGACAGCCCGGAGGGGCTACAACTAAGACAGGCTTCCTGTCTGCCCCAGCCCCACACTGTTCCCAGAAGTGGCCAGCAGGCCCCGCGGCCCCGGGGGTAGCGGGGAAGGGGTCTCCCTTCACGCACAGCTCCAGATCCCATTGGCCGGAAACAGGGAGCTGTGGTGCCTGCAGAAAGGGGCAGCACGCAAAGCCACGTGCCACCCTCCCAGGGGCCGCAGGGGCACATCAGCTCCTTCTGAGAGCAGTGTGGGGACAGGGTAGGCAGAGAGCCTGCCTTAGCAGCAGCCATGCTGCGCTGCCAACCAGGAGCCACGTGAGGTAAGTGCTGCCCATTAGGAGGCCATACCCCAACCCCCAACCACCTCCCAGAGCCAGCACTCCATACCCCCCTGCACTCTGCCCCACCCTGGAGCACCTTCCTGAATCCAAACTCCCTCCCAGAGCTTGCACCCCAACCCCCTGCCCCAGGCTCAGCTCAGAGCCCCCGCCCAGAGTCTGCATCCCCTCTCAAACCCCAACTCCCAGCACAGTGAAAGTGAATGAGGGTGGGAGAGAGCAAGTGACGGAGAGAGGGGGGGATGGAGTGAGTGGGGCAGGACTTTGGGGAAGGAGCAGGGACTCAGGGAAGGGGTGGGATAGATCCTGGGTTGCCCTTAAATTCAAAAAAGTGATTTTGAGTGTAAAGAGGTTGGAGACCACCGTGTTAGATGATGTGCATGAGTGATGTCTGCCTGCCGTTCTAGCCTTTGTTGGCATGTATGTTAACTAGATCAGACTATTTTCAACTGTTTAAAAAAGAAGATATCTAGAAACTTTAGAAAAGACTCTCATCCCGGTTGCAACAGTTTACAATCCTGAGTAACAACGCTGACCTCAATGGAATTTTTCTGAGTTTACATCAGTGTGAGATCTGAATCTGATCTACTGTTTCTAAATTCATATAGATAAAAGGTAACATTTTGTTATTAGTGCAATGTATCATGGAAACAGAAGGGACTGGAAAAGTGGCAAAATTAAGTTTTCTAATATATCATAGTTCAACTTTTGTGAACCAAGGATTCACTCTGCTGAGCACATGGGGATGGAAAGGAGAGCCTGTATGTTGTTTTCCCTGATGCTATCTTGAATTCAGATAACAAACTGTCAATACTTATTCATAGATTTATTAAAGATATGTCTATACTCGGGGGGGGGGGGAGCAGGGAGGTGATTCTCTAGCTTGTGTAGCCATACTTGTGCTAGCTATCATCAAGCTAGCATATTCAAAATAGTAGCGTAGCTGGTGTAGGGGAGTGGCAAGCAGCCGCATGGTGTAGCTGTGCCAAGTACATATCCAGAGGGTTAAGGTATGTTTGTACTTGGAATAGCCAGTCTGCATGTCACTGTTCACCACCAGTGATACCACAACTACACTACTATTTTTAGCATGCTAGCTCAATGAGAACTAGCGTGAGTATGTCTACACAAGCTAAGGAATCACTCCCCCAGCTCCTCCTATAGACATGGCTACAGATTAAAGGCCAGAAGAGTCCATTAGATCATCTAATCTGACCTCCTATATCACAGGTCATTACATTTCACCCAGTTACCCTTGAGCCCAATTACTTGAATTATCTAAAGTACATCTTGCAGAAAGGACTGGATGCCTTGATTTGAAGACTTCAAAGGACGAAGAATCCACTATTTCTGTTGGTAGTTTGTTCCAGCAGTTAATCCCCCTGACTGTTCAAAACAATTTGAGCCTTGTTTCCAATTTGAGTTTGTCTTACTTCAGCTTCCAGTCATTGGCTCTTGTTATGCTTTACATTGATAGATGAAAGAACCAAGAATCTTTAGAAACAAGTGTTTTCACACAATGAAGGTGCTTTCTAACAATTAAACCATAAAAAACAAGTCCGGACAAGCCAACTGGTTCCAGCCATTTATTTTATCTTACTGAAATAAATTGTAGTTGTACTATGCATTCCACATTATCCAACCCAATTATAAATAATTAAGGAACAAATCAAACACAACTGTTCACATATGGTACATTATATCTTCTCCTGGGGGAAGTCTTGCTGAACCTCTAAGAGGTTCAGCACCGAATGCACAGCTTGGGGGAGAAAGGACTGAGATGCCTTTAAGCCACCTCTGTACCCTCCCAATTCAGAACTGCTCTCCATCCTTTGGTGTAATTTAGGAAACTCTGAAGGTCTGAATTACAGCAGTCTTACCAGCCATCTATGGGCCTGAGTACTGCCCAGAATCTCCAGTCCTGCATATTATTACCCCATCCCTGACGTGCCTACCCTGCCCTAAACATAGCCCGTTCCAAAACTTGTAAGAGGATCTTGTTCCTGAGCTGAGGGAATCCTCCCTTAGCCAGATCTGGGTCTTTTATAGCCCCTTTATGCTGCTCCAGTTCTTTATGTGGTATAAAGGAGCTGGAGTGGGTGTGAGGAACTCACCCTAGAACATAAAGCAGAATTCTAAGGGAGACCCTTATTCAGAAGAGAAGTTAAAAAAATGACCAGAAAAGCAATGCCGCTGTATCATGGTTGGTCAAAATATGGAGGGGAACTAGCTTGGAAACATTAGAGAAAAAAGTATGGCTACTTTACAATTTCCTTTATCATTCTGCTGTTTGTATGTTACAAAGAGTAAATAAAAACCAACCAACCAAACAAACAAAAAACAAAACCCCTCAACAGGTCTTATCTGGAAACTACTGTGTTACGTGGGTTTAAACATAATTTCTAAGAAAGGAACAGAATATTTGTTTCTGATGCTTGCACTGAAGCAAGTTACTTTGGTGTTAATTAGATGGCACTGAAACATACTTTGTCTACACTGAAACTGGAGGTGTAATTTTTAGCTTTCGGCAGACATACCTGCACTAGCAAATATTCTGTTACAGAAATGACCTGTTATGGGATTCTCTGCTTTTTCAATTGTACTACATCTTGATTGACAGATTATTTTGGACTCCACTTCCCCATTTGCTAATGACCACAGAGCTAGCATGCTAAAAATTTATGTGTAGCAATGTGAGCAGGGGGATGGGCTAGCCACCCTGAGTATGATTCCATCTGAAACTCTAGGTATGTCCTCAGGCAGGTGGACCATCTGCCACTCGCACTGCCAAGGTTACGTTATATTTTTAATGCTTTCACTCAATTAGAGCGGGATATTATACCTCCAGTTCTAGTGTAGATATACACCACTAATATTATGACATGTAGTCCTTGTGGTAGATTAAAGCTCCTGGAATAGTAAATGTATTATTTAGCTAGTGTTACCTCCCAGTTACAGTGCATGATGTTTTGGAAAGAATAGCTATTCTCCCACTTATACCTCTTTTTGCATTTCTGTCCACATCTGCTGAGTCAATATTGTTCTTTACAACCTGGTTTTAAACACATTTATGAACAAATTCTTACTGTTAATACAAATGATCTCCCAGATACTAAGAACCAAGTTTTGGTAATGCTAGAGGTGAAAAATTAAAAAAGAATATCTGGTGTTCTTCACTTCCTTTTCTGGTCACCAAGTTTCCCTAAGGAAACTCTTATTTTTATGAACGAGTTAGCTATTAAAAGTTAGTCATTTTTTTGTGATTTTTACTATGTAGCTTGCTACTCAGCATCTGAGCTACATGTGGTTGAAATTGATCACATAAATCACATGGTTTTGTTTCTATGGCAATATTGTCTAGCATTTGAACCATAAGTCTAGGAAACAAAAGGGTTAGGTTCTTCTTTCTTGCTCAGCGTGTTCTTGGACAAATCATGCCTCACAGTTTCAGTTTCTTTAACAATATAATAGTAAAACTTACCTACTTCAAAGGAATATTGTTAAAATTAACGTTTGTAATGTCCGTTTTTAATCTTTAGAGGGAAGGTTCTATATAAGTGCACAGCATAGAGAACCTGTACATTACATTTAATGAATTACTTGAAGGAAGCAATCAATTACTTGGAATGAATTGCTAAGTATAATTATGGCCACTCAGTAGCACAAGATGGGAACAGAAATACAGATCTCCTAGCTTTATACTTGATAATTTGGCTTTTGAGGGTCGTTATTCCCAATGCCAACACCTCATCATTCAGCTTTTTAAAAATTTAATCAGAAATTCATTTACCAGTTTCTGTAATAGGCATCTTCAATGCACTCATCAACATGGTATCTAGCATTTTTATATCTAGTGCAAATAGTGTCCGGTTTCCTGAATTTACATACATACATGTGTAGGGAAGGAGAGCAAATTCATATGAAACAAGTTTACAATAAATCTTAGTACAGTTAACGATTTATAACTACATGTACAACTTTGAACCTGCAAATAGTTTAATAGAGTTGTTACTTGAACAGAAATAGAATTATGTAAATATACATGTACTGTACTCATTTTGTGGAAGGGAAATTATATGGTGATGTGAGTTTTAGGAGTCATATGGTGCATGCAGAGCAGACCTTGTTGCTTGTAAATTCTAGAATTAAGAAACAGTTAGCTATATAGTGCTGTTTCTCTGTCCTAATTACAGAATGGAACAATATCTAGAAAGTACTAGTAATTTTTTATAGTTGGGGACCTCCTAGACAATGAGGAATGTGGAAAGTTAATTAATTCACATGAATGATTCGGTTATTATTAACTACGCACATTTTTGCTTATTTTGAAATCTAGAATCCAAAAAAATGAAGGGTAATATATTTAATAGCCAGGCAGCCACTTGCCAGTTATCAATTCAGTGTTTAATCACAAGTGTCCAGCTGTGTTAGTGGAAGGGTGTTTTCTTTTAGTCCTACTTATGATGGAAAAATGAAGTTTGCCAGAAGCAATCAATCTTACTGTAGTGTAAATAAGTGAGTAGTAGGTGGTTCTTGGGCAGAGGGAGTAGGAGAGGACATCAGTCAACAATGTCAGATTCATCTGTTCTTGGATTAATTCTGTCCTGACAATGGTAGGAATGGTTCTTTAGGTAATTCTTGTTATTAAATAAAAAAATCTGTGCCAAAATTTTCAATTCCTTTTGAACACATACATACTGTACATACATTGAATCAGTATAACACCACACTATTTCTCTGAGTTTATATCCTCTCACTCCTGTCATTCCAATCTTGGTGGAGGAGAGGCAGTTCTTTGCCTTGACTCTTCTCACTGAGGTTATGCTTTTGCTTGTGTTTCATTTCTCAACAATCTCCCTCCCTTCATACCTTGTTTTAAATCTCCATTTCAGTGTAGCCAACTGTATAGTTAGAGTACTTATCCTCCCTCATTATTCTCCATTTACTGCATCCTTGTAATCTTTCCTCACTTCAATGAGTGTTTAAGATTATTTGACAGTTTACTACTTTTAACTGTTTTATTCTCCCCCACCCCCATCTCTGATCATTTCCATTTTCTGCCTTAAAAAAGTTACATTATCCAATGCTGTGTTTCTCTCTTTTAGGCTGTTAGCTGTAACATTTTATGACACTGCCATATAAAGAACACCCTATAAAAATGAAAGACCTCATCATGTTTGATGTGAAGATTCCTAACATATTTGTCTGGTGGCACAAAGAGGAGTTGAAGCTGCACCAAACATGCAGCTGAGAATTTCTCCTGTGCAAAAGAATCCCTAGCTGGCATAGAGCTAGTGCAGACAGCTCTCCACCACCAGATGCCAGGCTCATTGGCAACAGCAGGCTATGGCTGGAGCTCACTGTGTTTCACTGAGTCCTAGCTGGTTAAACAGCTACATAGAGGGTGTTTACAAGCCAATACAATAAAGAGCAGCCCTTAGGCAATAGGAAACGTCGTCAATTCTCCCCTTCTTTTCATGAAGATGATTTAATACAACATTAGCACGTTTAGTGTCTGCCCCTCACCACCTCAAGAAGTACGTGATAAGTGAACACGTATCTGCCAATCTTATTCCTCCATAAAGCTCTTAAGAAAACTGACTGTACCGGTCAGATTTTCAGTTACATGAATACCATGAAGAAAAGGAGTACTTGTGGCACCTTAGAGACTAACAAATTTATTTGAGCATAAGCTTTCGTGAGCTACAGCTCACTTCATCGGATGCATTAACTGTAGCTCACGAAAGCTTATGCTCAAATAAATTTGTTAGTCTCTAAGGTGCCACAAGTACTCCTTTTCTTTTTGCCAATACAGACTAACACGGCTGCTACTCTGGAACCTATGAATACCATGCTCTGTGTAGCTCAGTGATTTGGGTGGTGGAAAGATAGTGATACCACCCCCTGGCTACTAGGTAGGCAGCTTGAGATTGCTGAAATGTAACACCACTTTTCCTTCCTACAATCCAGACGCTGCCCCTATGCCAAGGTCTGCAAAGGTGCTGTCGTACAACTGACTATAGTACTTCAGCATTCCCATTAGTTTAGGAAAACCCCTGGATAAAAGTGTGGGCAAGAAAAAGGAGGACTTAGAACCTTGCTCTTTGTATCTGAAGTTTAAATGTAGCTGTTTGTCTAGGTATTAACTTAGCAATAAAAATTGGTTTCATATATAAGTAAATTTATTTATTTTCATTCTGAACAGTATTTGATATCACACAGTGACAACCATTGTGGTATTCTGCTATATCACAAGCTCCATTTTACCTACTATAATATTACCAGAGATGTTTTCAACTCATCTGTCATTTTGGAGCAGTCAGTCACTGTTGTAACATTGTTTTTGTAGTAGTACTTTATAGTAGACTATTCTTTAGTTGCACAGAACAACTACTCTATTGTGTTTTAAATATCAGCAACATCCCTACATATTTAAATATCTGCTTTATGTAGCCTTGTAAACTGACCCACGGCTGCCTCTTTGCAATGCTTAACCACTGTTTCAAAACCTGTGCCAAAACACATTTTTGTACGATTCATACCTGTCACCATTCAGGTCTCAGCACTGTACTCCAGTTGTACTCTTTGCTGACAACTGTTATCAGCAATGGGTTAATTTGTTACTTGAAACAAGGCTAATGAGTGACTGACTGCACTGAAGAATGACTGCTATTTGTGCTTATTGTGGAGGCCATAACATAACATGTTCAATCAGCATGTTTTCCCAATCTGGTAGTGATGAAATGCATACATATCCCAAGATTTATGACTACTAATTGTCATACATTACTTTTAAAGAACACAAACACATAATTCATTCTCGTCAGACTCTGCACCCAAGGATCAAATTTTTTTTTTTGTAAATAAAAGAAATACCCAAGAAATCTTAAACACATCACAACTTCATATAAAAGACTTTATATGTTTCAGGTCATAATGATATGTAGATCACAGAGCTAGTTAGAGACTCTGAAATATGAACCTAGACCACAATGTTTTCCTTAATAGTAGGGACTGATGGGTTAGGAAAGAAGCCTGTAAATTAAAAGCTAATCATGAAATGGAGCTACCTTTCATAAACGGTTTTAAATGGCTTGCATTCTTTCACATTTCATGAAGCCTGTAGCTGCTCTCTAACCTTGCAATGTGTTTGGCTAAGCTCAGTCCCTTATGGAAGGAGTTTGGTCATTGTACAAGGACTATAACTGCCATCTTATAAGATATTATCTTCACCACCATACTTTTAAATCACAGAAGTATTGTAACAGAAGGAAGATGTCTTCCCTCAAACTTCTCCATGCTCCTACCAGGAACAATCCTTTATACGTGATTCAAATCAGACATGCAAATTATTTCAGTTGGCCAACTGCCAACCAGGCACATTTCTGCATGACTATTTCTCATGAGTTCTGGATTTCTTCACAGGAAATTATTTTCATTTATATTAACCCAAATCCATCAAATTTACTAAATTATTTAATGAATGATTGGAAACTCCTGATCTTATTCCAGCAAGTATAAGGGGGTATTCGAGGCCGGCTGGCCTTCTGGTATGTGTCCAAGAACAAAAAAGGAAAACTTTCACTAGAAAAAGGTTCTGTTTAGTCTACCAGTAATTTAAATACTGGTTGTGACAGGGACACTCACCTCCTGAGTGCATCTTAGTGGCTGGGTGTAGCACTGCTGAACTTTTCCTGCTCCTGGCACCCCCTGTAGGTTGTTGACCTTGGTCTTCAATGGCTCAGCCCTCTAGCCAAGTCACACAATCAAAAGGTTGGCCCCTTCCAAAGAAGCAAAGTGTTCAACAAACTGTCAGCCCTCAACTGCATCTTCAGCTCCATCTCTGGGCCCTTTAAATCTCACTCTTCACTCAGGCTCTAAACAAACCTTGTCCCCTTCTTAGGCTTAGGCCACCTTCGCAGTGGCTGGTGGAGGAACCCAGGCCCACCCACTATTCTTGTTTATGACACAGGGATTCTATAACAGCAGCCATGTACTGCTCTCCTTAAGTGGTTGCTGCTGCATTCACTGGGACTGTTCCGACCTGGTCCCTCTCCTTTCATCTGTTACTGCAGGGTTAAAGTTCTCAGGTCTTCTCACTCCCACATCCAGTAAATGCAACCCATCAAGTTCCTGTGGCCAGAGTGGAGCACCCCTCTGGTCCCACTGAGGAAATGAACTGCTCAGACCCTGCATCTTCTTTTAGATGAGCCTGCTTGTCTCTGATGGGCTGCTTAATGAGGCCTTTCTAGTCAGGTCTGGAGGACCCATCTTTGCTGCTTCTTTGTGGGGTGGGGTGTAGTTGGAGCACAAGCCATCCACCAGGGGGACACGAAAGGCTGGATATACCCCATCACACTGGTGTATTAATCTGTCAATTACTTGCCAACTTTGGGTTTAAAAATACAGCTCTTGAGTTATTCAACCTCAAATGTGTTTAAACAACTGAAGCCAATATTGCAGCATATGTATTTATTTTAATCTATTATTTTCGTATTCAATTCTGTATTTGTGTGCAGGTTTTTCCTTTCCTTTTCAATCAATTCATATAAATCTTTTATTTGATTTAATTTAGTCCCTCATTATGTTTGCCTCTGAATTACCTTCTTCTTTACATAGAGTGCATTGCATTTTGTTTCCTTTGACTTTCCCTTTCTGGTGTTGATGATATTCTTTCTGTTCTGGACACTTGCAACTGAAAACCCTTCAAAAACAAAACAATCCAAAATGAGAAGATTCAAAACACTCAAACTGGAAATTAGTTCTCATGTGGTGTTTTCTTAAGTTTTACTTGAAATTATTTTTCCAAAATTAAAGATATAAGCCTTGAGCTCCTGACTCAGACAGTGGTCCAACTAGTCCAGTGTGTTGTCTCTCACAGTTGTAAGTAACACCTGCTTCAGAGGAAGGTTCAACATTACGCAAATGAACAATTGTGGAATAACCCAGCTACAGATGGGATTTCTTCCTAACCCCAAAAAAGTAGTTTGGTTTATTTCTTTATGTCCATAAGCATGAGCATTTATATCCCTTATATTTTTAAACCCTATTTAATGTTGTCACTATCCATTTACTGTAAATGTCTGGTTTTGATTCCTATTAAGCTCTTGGATTCAGTCATACCTTGTGGTTTCTGGATTTTTTTAAATAAATCTTTCAATTCAATTGAATGACACCTTGTTCCTGTATGAAGAAAGGGTGTATTGAAGCACTTAGTTTATCTTCTCTACAGCCAACATTATTTTGTGCATCCCCATCATGTCTTCTCTGTTCTAAACAGTCCCAGGCTTTTAAATCTTTCTTCTTATAGATATTATTTCATACCTCTAATAATTTGTCACCTTTTTTATATTGGTTGACCAGATGTGAACCATGTTTTGCATACATGGGAAGCACACTCAATTTATACAATGACATAATATTATCAGTATTTTTCCCATTCTTTATATATGCTATCATTTTGTTTGCTCTTTTGATAGTCACTGTGCATTAAACACCTGTTTTCATTCTGTTGTCCACAATGACAACTGGATCTTGTTACTGAGTGTTTTCACTGATGGTTCCACACTGAACAGAAGTGTCCCTTACTTGACAGAGTACTGGGTAAAACATTGGCAGTATGTTATAGAACAGGTGTGTCTGAACAGATGCTGATTTAAGCAGGACCCTGACCTTCCTAAGAGAGAGTAGCTTGCTGGATGTTTATTCTCATTAATTCAGGATTCTCTTCACTTGTGAAGACTGTCATGATTGCAGGGCTTGCTGCACCTCTGTCCCCTCTCTGGTCTCTAAGTGCACCCCCACAGGTGTCATGTCCCATGCTGCCACCTCTTCTAGAATAGATTTCCATATTTCTCCCATTCCTAGACTTGGCACTGGACTATCAGACCCTATGTATCAACTATGCTAATCCAGAAGATATGACTGAGTTCAACACCTGTGGTTCATCCCTTCAGGCATCTGTAATCAATTGTGAATATATAATTGTGTAACCAGACAGCCTTCTTAAAGAAAAATATTGTTTAATTTCAACAGTCAGAACAAAGATTTTAAGAGAAGAAGGATTTTAAAACAACCAACCATCTATACATATGCCTATTTTACACACAGGCTTACCATTCCCTGATAATAGCCTCTGCAAGTCTAGCTTCTTCAGACACACCAGTGGGTACCTGTGTCAATCCAAGTGGCTCCCCAACAACTGCCTCTCCATTTTTACCTAGCTATAATTATTTTGATCTTCTGGTTCCCAGCCTCTGTCCTGAATGGCAAAGTAAGTGTAATACCTTGGCTGGAGATAGAATCTTCACAGTTAATGCTCAGGCATTGTCTCATAACAACCCTGAAGTTTTTACTGGAGAGTGGGTTATCCTGACTTATTGTGTCCCCTTCCTCCTTGTTTCCCAACAGTTCTGTTAATTTAACCCAATATAGGCATACAGTAAACATCCCAATCACTAGTCAACATACAGTATTTGTAAACTATTACAATCCACTTAACATGTATATATGCAAAACTCTGCACCTGCAGAGTGGATGAAATTCAGCCTAAATTAAGTCAGTGCAAATTTCAGGGAAATTTTAAGTCAGGGAAATGTCAAGGTCATATTTAGTCATGACATAAAATCCGGGTGTAAAGTGGGGCATAAACAGAATTAAGTAGACAGAAGTTGCAGTATATTGTAACTTTACCAATTTGTCATGCAGTGGTTATGTAAAAGGAAAGAAACTTTACAAACCGAGAAGAGCGAAGTTGAGGAGTAGTAGGAAAAAGCAGTTAACAGGAGGATGCAAAACATCCAGGCCTACTCATACTTCTCTTTAAATTGTATGTGCACAATCCCCAAAATTTCTGAAGCCAAATTCAGTTGTGATGTAAATTATGCATAACTCTTATTGCCTTCAATGGAAGTTGCAGCTATTAATGGCCAGGGTGGAATTTACTCTATGAATCAAAATATCACTACACTGCCAGAAGCACCCATAACCTGACCATTGCAAATTCCTTTACTATTCTACAGCACCATTGAATTCAGCAATACATTAATGTCATTATTTAATTCAAGAGGTGAAATACAGGATCTAATAAATTCGATACCAATATAGGAGGGAAGCAACAGTTTGTGGCTACAGAAATTTCTCCTACAATCTATACGGGACTTGAGAGGGGAACTGAAATGATGGCTAGATGTCACTTTTGGGGCTTCCTGAATTCTCATTGCTGTCAGGAGCTAGTTTGGTGCCTAACAAAAGTTAGAGCAGATTTAAGGCTGCTCCAAAACTACACCAGCTAATAATCATCTCTAAAGGTCAGAGATCACTGCAATATAGCAGCATTTTGATCTTGCCCCTTCTCCTGGCACAACCCTGACATGCTGCTATCATTTGGGGCATCCTGAGTTGCCTAATTAAGGCATCACCATGGCCATTTTGCGCCACCAAATTGGGTGCCTTAGTGTGAGTAAAGAGCCAACTCATTAATTCTAAAGTACAAAATTAGGATTTTCTTCCTGTCCTACAATAGCCATGTCTTTCTACTTTATAAAGTGTTAGAAAAATTTTGTGGTAATGGAATTCGAATGGAATTAGATTAATAACAAAAAAGTCTATTATTGGGAAGTTGAAGTAAGGGTAAATGACTTAGAAATCCCTTAAATATTGAACATTTCATTTAAAATGTATTCTTGCCTTAACATCTGCAGTTCAGTGAGTAATTGTTTTAATTAAAGTAACTAAGAGGTCACTGGATATTTGGTCTTATATACACATTATATGACAATTTCAAATACATATTTTTATGGATCATGGGCATGCACCAATTATGACAATTCTCTTCATTCTAACATTGCCTAGTTAGTATTTTTTTCTTCTCTTTTGTAGTGTCCCTACCACTATTAGTCACATGAGTCATCTTTACTTACAGAAGTAACTATTCACATCAAATAGAAATAAAATGCATGACCCTTTAGCCCTTACTCATGTGAATGACTGCACCACACCTTTAAGAAGAGGGGGGAATTTGGCTGGCTGGCTGGCTGCAAACGGAGACAAGGGGCCAGCATGATGACACTGACTCATCCCCTGGGAACTGGATGGGCAGAAGAGTTTAAAAGGGCAGCCCTGTGCATGAAACCTCCTTTTATATGGGAACAGGCTAAGGCAGCACCCACACTCCCTCCCCTTTAGGTGGTGAAATACCAAGTTTGGTCAAGACAGGCTGTGCGCATTGTGCTAGCCGCCAGATAAATGGCTTGGAAAAGGACGTAAAGAGCAGGTGTTTGTTAAGGGAATGGAATGGGGGATGGTGGAGGGGGTTGGAGCTCCTATGACTGATACAGCAGGGAGACAACCCCCTTTTCTTATAACCCACTTTAACCCTCCTCCTCCGAGTGGATGCTAAGGTCCCAGAAATGGATTTGCTGTTGGACCTAGATGGAAAATGTGTTTGTGGTGGGGGGGAACTGGCAGAAGTCCCCCAGGTAATTACCGAATGAACATGGGGTTACTTGCGCTGTATACTTTTCTCTGCTGGGTAGTCCCATACATCTAATAATAAAGTTGCGGTCTGCTTAAAACCATATCAAATGTCTCCTGTCCTTCTTTTGGTATAGTCGGACAATAAGGGATGCAGGGTCAGGTCCTTGTTTCTATTCTATAAACTTGATAAAAACATTGGTTTTCAAATAGCTACTTTAGTGGCCTATAACATCTAAATCATTTGGTGAACCATACAGAGGGACCACCAGGCTGCAAACTGGAGTCTTTACGAGCAGGCAGGTTGTGTGCTTCCAGAATGGCTTCAAATTTCACATTGTAAATCTTAAAACTCAAATATTGAGTTAAACTTTGAAGTAAGATGGTTCCGCAGTTGTTCTATTCACAGTAACTCTCTGTTCCGTTTAGATTCTTATACTGTCCCATGCCCATGATATGAGAGTGCCGATCTTAGCACTTTGCAGCTGCAGATTTCTAAGGACTTCACCTGAGCATCATTAAACCATTTTTCAGAAGAGACAAATTGAGGCACAGAGAGGTTCAATATCTTGCCTAAGTCACACAGCAAGTCATTGACAGAATTAGAAATGGAACCCAGGTTTCCCAGCTCAGGATCTGCTGCCTGGTCAATAGCTCCAAATAGCGCTGGTACCAAGGATATTGTAGGGTGGCGTTTTTTACTTTTTCATGTGCAAATAAATAATTAATAATAATATATAAAACTCTGGCATTTTCTCTGATCTGCCCTTACCCCCTTGAACTAAACTGGGTAACTCAGAATACTTTTAATATTTGTTTTTAATTTAATGAATTACAAGTCTATATAGTACAAACGTATTTCATACTTTTGCCAGTTTTAAGCCAACAGTCATTCATACAATTAATAATTGTAAGTATAATGATCTCTGCTTAGTGCAATGAACAATATGCAGATCTATTTTGAATTGTGTAGCAATGGAACATGAAATCATCATGGCTATTAGTTTGAAAAAACATATATTGATGTTCCCTTTGATGGAGCAAACATGATCATGATTATTTTGAAGGCTCCTATTTTGTGTCTAAGTATATTAAAATAAAGTAGTTCTGGATTTTATCAATATATCATGTTTAAATCAAATGTGCAGTATGCTCTCACTCTTTCCACACACACTTAGATTCACATTTGATCTAGTTAAAATAAGTATTTTCTTCTGATTGGAGAAAATGAAACAGAATTTGCATGGAACTTTTCTCAACTTCAGTTGTTTAAATGAGACATTTCATCTAGTTGTCAAACTATTTAGATAGTCAAGGCATAATTTTAAACAGCTATTTCCTCATTTTCAATTTGACAGGATACGACCTTTCTTAGTTTGAAGCACCATTTATTTTATAATGGCCCCCTAGGAACTACAAAAAGCCCCTGGAAACAGTAATTCAAATAATTAAAAAGAAATTAATGATTACAAGATAGTATCTCATAGTACTGGGCACTGAGTTCTGAATATTTACATGTATTGTAACTCAGCTCAATCCTGCCTACATTACATTTGTCTTAATTATTACAAAATACTTTATCACATTATTCTAAATACAATTATACACTTTACCTAAGTTACTGTCAGCTCTTCAAATGTGATAAAAACATAGTAACCCTATGGGGAAAAAACCCGATATTTATTTAACTGTTAAGTCTGAGGCCAATGAATATGTATGTGATATTCCCATGTTACATACATATATACACTTAACAAGCCAACTTTGAACCTCTGTATGACTTATAATAAATATATAAATAAGTTATACAGAGGTTAAATGTTTGCTTGCTAAACATGTATATGCATGCAGCATAGAAATTCCACTGAAGTCCCATGAGAGCTATGTACATGCACAAACAGCTTTATTGGAACTTCAGTGGGATTTCCATCCTCTTTTTCTCTCTCTCTCTCTCACACACACACACACACACACACACACACACATTTAGTAAGCAAATTATACAGGGATTCTAAGTTTGCTTGCTTAGTACTGAATTTCAATTTTAAAAAGTTAAAATTCTATCTTGAATTAAAAATATTTCAATATTATTGGATTGCTCTTTTTCACCTAAGTATAAACACAATATTTCTAAGGTTATGAAACTATAATTTTCTAAGAGTTATCAACATTTGTGTTAGGTTGCCCTTGAAAAAGCAAATAGCAGCTCCCAGCTCACTATGTGGATAAAGGTTCCATAAGTTATGAAAGCTCTCATTCTGCTTTACAAATGAGACAATATGTTCCCACTGCATCTGGGTGTTTGTAGCAAACTGAATTCACATTGGTGAAATATCAATAAGCAAAAACACTCCCTGTAGCAGGGCTGTCTGTACTAGAGGTGTGCCCAGAGTGCTGCTGCGGTGTAATGATCACAAGCTGCTGTAATGGCCTTTAATGACAAAGGGATAGATTTTCAGAGACAGTTAGGCAACTACCTCCCATTGTATCTGCAGTGGGAGTTACATGCTTAGCTGTACATCTGTCTGAACATTTCATCTGTCTGAAAATTTCCTCCATGTCAGAGAAGTGGAGAGTGCCATGGAGTGACACACAGTAGTGCTGATATGAATCTTTATTTCCTGGACCCCTATCTTCTGAAATGCATCAGAGTACAAGTTCATGCTATTGTCACAGAGTCCAGTGATTACTATTACAAGGATAAGCAGAATTATGAAAAATAGTGTAGGTGACAACAAGATGTTTGATTTGGAGATAGAACTATAAATGAGGTTACATAGGGAAAAGAAGGAAAGAAGGCACGACTGTCATCCATGTACATTTGAAGATGTCAAACAGTCTTTATTTCAGATGACCATACTTCTAAGAACTCCTCAGTGCCAACTGCCAAAGGGTTCACTGTTCTATCATAGTAGCCCCTGAAGGCATGGCAAACTCACTATATCCAACGCATTGCTGATGCAGTAATCATCTATAAAGAATGTTGCGTCAGATTTTAAATGAAAGTCAGGATTGTGCTGGTCATTAATATAATTGTGAAATGTATGGATGGATAATATTGAAAAAGTTATGTATACATACTGAAATTATGTCCTCAGAGTTTGTAGCAAGGTATTACCTTCAGCAGAGGTGAAAAATTGGTTTTGCCAAACAAAGGGACATACATACATACATACTAATCAGTCTATCTAGGTTCCTAGATTCACAGAAATGTAGGACTATGAGGGACCTCGATAGGTCATCTAGTCCTATCTCCTGCATGGAGGCAGAATTAAGTATTATCCAGACCAAGACTGTTAGATGTTTGTCAAAATTGTTCTTAAAAACTTAGAATGGCAGAGACATCACAAACTCCCTAAGTAATTTGTTCCAGTGCTTAACTACCCTGACAGTTAGTAATTTTTTCCTAATGTCTAACCTAACTCTCCCTTGCTGCAGTTTAAGGCCATTGCTTCTTGTCCTGTCCTAAGTGGTTTAGGAGAACAATTTATTATCTTCCTCTTTATAATAAACTTTTACGTATTGAAGACTGTTATCAAGTCCCCTCTCAGTCTTCTCTTTTCCAGACTAAATAAACCCATTTTTTAAATCTTTCTTCAGAGGAAATAAGAAAAGGAGTACTTGTGGCACCTTAGAGACTAACAAATTTATTTGAGCATAAGCTTTCATGAGCTACAGCTCACTTCATCGGATGCATTCAGTGGCTCACGAAAGCTTATGCTCAAATAAATTTGTTAGTCTCTAAGGTGCCACAAGTACTCCTTTTCTTTTTGCCAATACAGACTATCACGGCTGCTACTCTGAAACCTGTCATTATTCAGTGGTAATGTTTTCTAGACCTGTAATCATTTTTGTTGCTCTCCTCTGGACTTTCTCCAGGTCCTTCATAAAGTGTGGAGCCCAGAACTGGGCACAATACTTCAGTTGAAGCCATTTCAGTTCAGAGTAGAGTAGAAGAATTATTTCTCATGTCTTGGATTCCAACACTCCTGCTAATACATCTCACAATGTCTGCTTTTTAGTTTGTGACCTCCTATAACCTCCAGATTCTTTTCTAGGCAGTCATTTCCCATTTTATATTTGTGCATTTGACTATACCTTCCTAAATGTAGTATTTCACATTTGTCTTCATGAATTTTCTCCTATTTATTTCAGGTAAATTGTCCAGTTTGTCAAGAAAGATCATCATGAATTCTAAACCTGTCCTCCAAAGCACTTCCAACCCCTCCAATTTTGGAATCATCTTCAAATTTTATAAATTTACTCTTTGCCGGTATCCAAATCATTTAGGAAGATATTGAATAAAACTGGACTCAGATCTCTGCGGGACCCACCTCACTAAGCTCTTCCAGCTTGACTGTGAACCTTTCATAACTACTCTGAGTATGGTTTTCCAACCAGTTGTGCACCCACCTTATTGTAGGTTTGTTTAGACTACATTTCCCTAGTTTGCTTATGAGAAGATTATGTGAGACAGTATCACAGGCCTTACAAAAGATGAGATATTGCGTCTGCTGTTCTTTCCCCCTCCCCCCTCGCCATCTATAAGGCTTGTTACCCTGTCAAAGAACGATATTAAACTGGTTTGACATGATTTATTCTTGATCAAATCCATGAGGTTACTTATCACCTAATTATCTTCTAGGTACTTGCAAACTGATTGATTGATTGGCTCCATTATCTTTCTAGGTACCAAAGGTAAACTGTTTGGTCTATAATTCCACAGAATATCAGTATTCTCCCATATACTTCCATAGATAGATACTATGTTTGCCCTTTTCCTGTCCTCTGGGATCTCTCCCATCCTCCATGATTTCTCAAAGATAATTGCTAATGGCTTATAGATCTCTTCAGCCAGTTCATTAAGTCATCTATGATGTATATCCTTAGGCCCTGCTGACATGAAAACCTCTAACTTGTCTAAGCAATTATTAAATTATTCTTCCCCTATTTTAGCCTCCAGTCCTACCCCATTTACACTAACATTCACTATGTTAGTCATCCCATCATCGCTAATCTTTTTTGGTGAAGAAAGAAACAAAAAAGACATTTAATACTTTGGCCATTGCTGTATTTTCTGTTATTTTCTTTCCCTTCTCATTGAGTAATAGGCCTAACTCTGTCCTGGGCTATGAATATATTTGTAAACTATTTTCTTGTTATCCTTTATGCCCCTAGCTAGTGTAATCTTCTTTTGTACCTTGGCCTTTCTAATTTATTCCTTATATGCTTGTGGCGTTGTTTTATATGTAGTGTATAATATATATTCATTCTTCATAATTTGAGCTAGTGTCCATATTTTGTATGACTCTTAAATTTGAGGTTGTTGAAGAACTCCTGGTTAATTCAGAGTGGCCTCTCACTATATTTCTTATCATCCCTTGGGATGGTTGATTTCTGCCCTTCATGATGTTTTTTTTTTAATCTGACAACTCTCCAGAACTACTTTTTTCCCATTAGACTTACTTCCCATGGGATCTTACCTAACAATCCTCCATGTTTGCTAAAGCCTGCCTTCTTGAAGTCCATTATCTTTATTTTGCTGTTTTGCCTCCTACCATTCCTTAGAATATTGAACTGTATCATATCAAATACAGAGTAAGTCTAGTAAGCCAAAACAATGGAAGCCCTGTTTACATATGAGGCAACAAAGGGATGGAAAGTCAACAGGAAGAGAAGAATAGGGAGAAAACAGAAAGTGTGTAGAGGCACACTTCAAAAGGTTTAATTGGACTATTACTCGAGAACAGGGACATCAATTGTTGTTATCTTGTTATCTTGTTATCAATCACTGAAAGCGCAAAAAGTACAGCACTTTTTGCATCCATGAACAGCAGATTCCACCCATGTGGGCTGGTGATGCTGGGACAGTGTTTTATATGAGAGATGTCTTTAAACAAGGATTTTAGCCTATTAATGTTAAGTGAAGGCATTAAGAAGAGTGTTATACTTTTTGTTCTATACATAATCCTTTTTTTCCCCCTTATTCTTACTTGGTGTCTCTTAAATCTTATATAATAAACTGTTTCACTATAAATATATCTCCGTGCTCTGGTGTTACAAAGGACCTGATCCTGTGATTTACCAATCAAGGATTCAATTTGTTCCCTTGAGAACAGCAAACCTCGTAAATGAATATCCAATGATAGGGGCTGAATATTACAGGAGGATGCTTTCAGAGATACTCAGGGATAGGAGTGCTGTAAAAGAAAATAAGGACTGGCAGAGCTCTGAGGAGATTGTTGGGGTGTCTAACAGACTGGTGGAGCCAGGAAGCTTATATCCCGTTAAGCACCAACAAGTCTCTCCCTCACTGAGACGGGGTAGGGTCTGTGACTGTGACTCCCAGTCCTAGGCACCTGGAGAATCACCACAATATTATTTTCGAAACCTGTGAAGTTTAATGATATGATTACTGGTCACAAAAAACTGTGTGAGGGAAAATTCATGGGAAACCATGGAACCATACCAGCTTTGCCACTAAGGAGTCATGAGAAAAGTAAAAACACAGGATCTTAACTTACTTGACAAATGAGCAAACAATCATCACTCTGACTGCCTAATCTGCAGTTTGTCTCATTTTAATGAAGGGCACTGGCAAGAAACCAGACTTTGTTAGCCCACATTTTCAATAATGCTCCAGAACAATGCACAATTGATGAGCACAAGTCAGGATTGTGGTTTTGCACATAGGTATGCTTATACATAAATCCCCAATATGCATATACTGTACACGTACATTTGATAATCTGGTCAATTTTTTCTTCATGAGATCTCTACTTTCACATTTACACTTATTATAGATACCAAAGAAGAGGGTATCAACACAAAAATATCAGTCACTAAGATCTTGGTCACAATCTGTAAAAGGATACAGTTTCTATATATGGGGCATAATTCTGATCCATTGCCTAGAAATGCGTATATACTGAAGGCCTGGTGAGCACTATCAGCATACATCTTTCCCTTTAAGCATATACAACTTCAGTGTTGTCTTCTATCAGCCTGTAAAAAGGGTGCCTACCTTATAGTGTCACCTTCTGTCAAGTGTGACTTCACTGAAGCCTGCCTCAATTTCCCCATCGATGGGGCAGTAGTGGCTTCACTTTAATAGCCCAGGCAAGGAGAAGCCAAACACTCTAATGAACAAAATAATCTCTTGAACAACCATTTAAAAGCTGTTACCTCAGAGCCCAGGTTTGGAATTTTACAAAATTAAAAGTCCCAAAACAAACCATCAGGGGACTGATCAGACCAATCCTCAGGGAGCTGAACTAGAGATCACCGTCCCTTGCTAGTTGTGCAGTTTCTAGTCTTCAGCCCAGGCCTACTCAGCTTCCTCTTCCTGTATAAAACAGGGCAGCCTGCAGTTGAAGCAAGGAGCCCTATTTACAAACAACCCTCCCCGCCAAAAGCTAATTCTTCTATTGAAGTTGCTGAAACTTATAAATAATAGTTGCCTTTTTGGAACAATTTACTCTAAATAAATGTAACATGTTTTATGATGCTATCAAATAATAGGGAATCTAAAAATAAATCCTGATATGCATACCTTAATGCCATATTAGAAATAATTTAATTGAGTATATTGAAATTGAAGAGCTACAAGTTGTGAAGAATAAAAGCTGTGTAAATCCTTTAATTTCATGAAAACACAGCAGTCTAACATTGAATGAACTGTAAGGTCAACAGAAGTTAATCTTAATTCCTTAATCACATATCAAACATTTTACAAGCATATGTCTTTAAAACCAGCGCTGGAAAAACTAAGCAGAAAAATATTCAACACTATTAATTTATAGCTCACCTCCTCATGTTGATAGACTGCTGCTCAATACAGTAGAAACATCCCAGTCTTGAATTATGATAAAAAAAGCTTTTTCTACTGCACCTCAAGCATAGGCAGTTGTTGCTGCTCAGGAAGTATTTACACTCTCATGCTCTTACTGCTATCAATAATATAAATAGTCAAAATCTTCACTGACTATTATAAATAATGCATGAAATTCTATAGGCTTCAGCTGCCATTGAACATCATTTGAAGCTTGTCATAAATATAAAGGGAAGGGTAAACACCTTTAAATCCCTCCTGGCCAAAGGAAAAACCCTTTTACCTGTAAAGGGTTAAGAAGCTAAGACACCCTCGCTGGCACCTGACCAAAATGACCAATGAGGAGACAAGATGCTTTCAAAGCTGGAGGGGGGAAACAAAAGATTCTGTGTGTGTGTTGTCTTTTGCAGGACCAGAGCAGAAATGCAGGTCAGAACTCCTGTAAAGGGTTAATAAGCAATCTAGTTAGATATGTGTTAGATTCTGTTTTGTTTAAATGACTGATAAAATAAGTTGTGCTGAATGGAATGTATATTCCTGTTTTTGTGTCTTTTTGTAACTTAAGGTTTAGCCTAGAGGGATTCTCTGTTTTGAATCTGATTACCCTGTAAGATATTTACCATCCTGATTTTACAGAGGTGATTCTTTTATTTTTCTTTAATTAAAATTATTCTTCTAAGAACCTGATTGCTTTATCATTGTTCTTAAGATCCAAGGGTTTGGGTCTGTGTTCACCTATGCAAATTGGTGAGGATTTTTATCAAGCCTTCCCCAGGAAAGGGGGTGTAGGGCTTTGAGGGATTTTGGGGGGAAAGACGTTTCCAAGTGGGCTCTTTCCCGGTTATATTTGTTAGATGCTTGGTGGTGACAGCAATAAAGTCCAGGGACAAAAGGTAAAATAGTTTGTACCTTGGGGAAGTTTTAACCTAAGCTGGTAAAAATAAGCTTAGGGGTTTTTTTCATGCAGGTCCCCCATCTGTACCCTAGAGTTCAGAGTGGGGAAGGAACCTTGACAAAGCTCATGAATGCTTCTTAATACTTTACAAGTAGTGGCTGGTATGAGTCTGAACATAATCTGTTTCAAGTTTTGCAGATTCTGTTCCAAATTGTTTGTATTTACTTTTATTTACAAAATTAACTTCTATGTGAAAAAGGTTAAAAATCAAGTTACAAATGTTCTCTCATACAAGTTTTGCTGATAAAGGTAGCTGTGCTGAAATAGTATAGTTAAAACTTAGAACTGAGGCATTCTAATTTAAAAATTATCACTATGCAAAAATCAATGTAGAATATGTTAAACAGATTAAAAACTGGCTAACTGATCGATATCAAAACATATCTGTAAATGAGGAATCAACATTCAATGGGATTGTTTCTGGTGAAGTCACACAGAGATCAATCCTTTGCTCAAATGTTATTCAATATTTTATCTAAGATATGGAGAAAAAATAATTGCTGGTTAAAAATCACACTTACAAAATAGGAGACAATGTCCTATAATAGAACTGATCTGAAAAGGGGGTCACAAAATACATCTATACAGGGATAAAAAACCTGCAGCTGGCCCTGGTCAGCTGACTCAGGCTCATGGAGCTGAAAAACAGCTACGTAGATGTTTGGGCTCTGGCTGGAGCCCGAACTCTGGGACCCTGAGAGGGTGGAGGGTCCCAGAGTTCAGGCTCCAACCTGAGCCTGATTGTCTGCACAGAAATTTTTAACCCCACAGCCATAGCCCTGAAAGTCTAAGGTAGTGATCCAGACCAGCGGCAGATGTAACCATAGAACATCATATGAACATGAGCTCACAATGTGATGTGGTGACTGAAAAAACAAATGTGATCCTTGGATGCAAAAGCAGTGCAATATCAAGTAAAAATAGGGAGGTGTGTTATCATCAGTTCATATGGTGTTAGTGGGACAATGACTGGAATACTACATCTAGTTCTGTTGTCCACACTTCAGAAAGGATGACTACAGACTGGAAAAGGTTCAGAAAACAGCAATAAGAAATATTCAAAGTCTGGAAAATCTGCCTTAAAGTGAAAAATCAAAAAAGCTCGATGTATTTAATTCATTCAAGAAAAGGTTAAAAGGTGACAATCACAGTATGTAAGTGCCAACATGAGCAAGATATTTGATCGCTGAGGGCTCTTAATTTAGCTGACAAAGACATAGCAAGATCCAATAGCTGGAAGCTGAAACTAGACAAATTCAGACGAGACATTAGGCACAAACCAGAGGTATACTGTACTGTTGTAACTATGCTAAGATATACCACTCAATTATCTCAAACAAATAATGGCAAAATGTGCATACAAACACACATTCCTGATAATTCCCCCTAATGTTTTCCTGCACAACAGTTGGGCCCACAGAACAGAAAATGAACTCAGTTTTACATCCTCCAGAAAGTCCAGGTGTTAGGGGAGAAAATAAACATTGGGCAAAAAGGACAATGCTGTCTTTTTGCATTGCTCCTAACTTGAAGCTTCAAAATGATTGCTATGTTGGTATCTTCTTTCCATAAACAAAAATATAACTATGTTTTTAAATGAAAAAGAAAACATATTAAACATAAAAACACCACAGAGATATTAGATTTACTTTATTTTGGGTGACATTTGAGCTAGACCTTCCATGGGTAGCTATGGTTGAAATTTCATTATGTTTCTAAAGATTTGCTAGCAATCATTTTAGCAATTTTTGCTCACATATTCTCCAATTTTATTTCCTAGAGATGTAAATTAAGTCTAGGTAAGGATAATGAAATATAAATCAGAAGTTCGGAAAGTCATACAAATCATACCATCAGTAGCTAATCTAGTCCAAGATACTGTGTAAAGTTAAAAAAGGTCTGTTGCATATTACCTATTTCAACTCAAAGTGTCAAACTGGCAAGGTGATGGGTCACCACAGAGCCTTCCCTGTTCCCAGACAAATGCACAATCTTACCGATATAAAAACAGTAACAAAGCAAGTGGCAATTTCAAGAAATCCAAACATAGTGCAAGGTAATATTTGAAAAGCAAGGACATCCAATGTTATAACATTTTCCACAAGTAAGATGAGCCCTAGAGCTTCAGTGGTCTTTAATGAGAAGTATGAATTCAGTAAAACCACTCTTCTTTTTTCTCCTGTCCATTCACTGCCCCCATCCTCAACTCCATCTTGCCTTTACTTCCAGCTCAGTAGTTCACTGCAATTCACAAAGAAACACAGGACAAAGGACTGAAAGGGACATACTGAGTCACTAGAGCCCATTCCTCTATCACAGGCCACCAAGTCATATAATCTTGATCACAAATTTATCACGCTACATCTTAAATCTAGTTTGGTTGTTTGCCCCCAACATTCACCTCTTGGAAGTCTTTTCCAGAACCTCACTCCTCTGATGGTTAGAAGCTGTCAGGGTTTCTTCCCCACTTTGAACTCTGGGGTACAGATGTGGCGACCCACATGAAAGACACCCTAGGCTTATTTCTACCAGCTTAGGTTAAAAACTTCCCCAAAGGCACACATCCTTTCCTTGTCCTTCGATGGGTACTGCTGCCACCATCAAGTAATTTAGACAAAGATTCAGGAAAAGGACCACTTGGAGTTCCTATTTCCCCAAAATATCCCCCCAAGCTCCTTCACCTCCTTTCCTGGGGAGGCTTGAAAATAATATACCAACCAATTGCCTTTAATAAAAGTACAGACCAGACCCTTTCTTTAGGACTTCCAAATCAATCAGGTTCTTAAAAGAAGAACTTTATTATAAAGAAAAAAGTAAAAGAAGCACCTCTGTAAAATCAGGTTGGAAGGTAATTTGACAGGGTAATAAAAAGATTTAAAACACAGAGGATTCCCCTCTAGGCTTAACTTCAAAGTTACAAAAACAGGAATAAACCTCCCTCTTCGCATAGGGAAAATTCACAAGCTAAAACAAAAGATAATCTAATGCATTTCCTTGCCTTTACTTACAATTTTTGTAATCTTAGATGCTTATTTCAGGTAGGGTTTTAGCAGATGGATTTTCCTGCCCTGGTCCCTCTCTGTCAGAGAGAACAACAAAGAGCACAAACAGAAACCTCCCCCCCCACAAATTTGAAAGGATCTTCTTCCCTTATAGGTCCTTTTGGTTAGGTGCCAACCAGGTTATTTGAGCTTCTTAACCCCTTACAGGTAAAGGAGGGATTTTATGCTACCCTTAGCTGTATGTTTATGACAGAAACCTTCTAATTTCCAGCCTAAATTTATTCATGACCAGTTTATACACATTTGTTCTGGCATTAACACACTTCTTTGGTTTAACCAGCTCTTCTCCCTTTCTGGTGCTGTACCCCCTCAGATATTTACTGAGAGAAATTATACCCTCTCAGCCTTGATTTTGCTATGCTAGACATGACAAGCTCTTTTCGTCTCCTTTCCTAAGGCAGGCTCTCTATTCCCCTGATCATCCTACTGACCCGTCTCTGCACTGGTTCCAGTTTGAATTTATCTTTCTTAAACACGTAGCTAGAATTGTTTCAAAAAAGGTTTCAAAAGAGGTCTTATCAGTACCTTGTACATTAATACATGACATCAATTCTTGCCTATTGCTACTGGAAATACCTTATCTCATACATCTTCGGATTGCATTTGCCTTTTTCACAGCAACATCATACTGGTGACTAAGTCATCCTGTGATCAACTAATATAAACACCTATGTTTTTCTCCTCCTGTGTCATTTCCAACTAATGAGCCCCCATCTTTTAGGGGAAATTCTTACTAGTCCCTAAGTGCATGATCTTGTCTTTGTACATTAAATTTCATCCCAGTTATATTACTCCAGTTCTCAAAGACATCCAGTTCTTTCTGTATAACATTCTGATACTCCCGACTTTGTATTGGGATGATGGTACAGTAACTCCTCACTTAACGTTGTAATTATGTTCCTGAAAAATGTAACTTTAAGTGAAATGATGTTAAGCAAATTCAATTTCCACATAAGAATGAATGTAAATGGGGGGGTTAGGTTCCAGGGAAATTTTTTTCACTAGACAAAAGACTATACACACACACATACACACTGTATAAGTTTTAAACAAACAATTTAATACTGTACACAGCAATGATGATTGTGAAGCTTGGTTGAGGTGGTGGAGTCAGAGGGTGGGATATTTCCCAGGCAATGTCTTATTGCTAAATGATGAACTAGCATTTGGCTGAGCCCTCAAGGATTAACACATTGTTGTTAATGTAGCCTCACACTCTACAAGGCAGCATGAATGGAGGGAGGGAAGACAGCATGGCAGACACACACACACACACACCATGTGTGTGCACATGTGTGTGTGAGAGAGAGAGACACATTGCCTTTTAAGTACAGGAAGTTGAGACAGCAGCTTCTGCCTGCAAGCTCCCTCAGTGCTGAGCCCTGTTGTGTCATACTCCCCCCCCCTCGCACGATGTAAATGGAGTAAGTGGGGTGCAGGAGCGGGTGGAGGGGGCTGCCAGTCTGCCCTGGTTCCAAGCCCCCACCAGCTAGCTGCAATGGGCTGCTCTTCCTGTCAGCAGTGGACAAAGTAGGTGGCTGCCAAACGACTTTATAAGGGAGCATTGTGCAACTTTAAATGAGCATGTTCCCTAATTGATCAGCAATCTAACAACGAAACAATGTTAACTGGGATGACTAAGTGAGGAGTTACTGTATTGGGACAATTGTATTGGTGGTGTAATGGCATGGCACCCACCTCTTATCAGCACCCTTTCTGGTTTGGTGCGTCTGTGGTCTTTCAACAGTCCCAGCCCTGGTATCAAGCCATAACCCCAGGGCTTCCTCCTGGAGGCTCTTGGTCTGTTCTGGCCCCAGCCCTCCAGCTGGACCTCAACAGTTCATTTCCTTTTCCGGGGGTGTATCCATGGCTGATTATAGGCCACTGCTCCAGTAAGCTATGAGGGGATACCAGTCCTGCCCCTACTACTCTGGGTCCCATCCCAGGAACCCTAAGAATAGCAGCCATGTGCCACTGAGCCTTTTAACTAAACTGCTTTCAGTTCCTTAGGCCACTTCCCCATGGCCCCAGCCTTCACAAAAGCTTCACCCTTAACTCAGAGCTCTTTCAAGTTCAGGCCCAGCAGACAGCCAGGAGCTCTTTCTCATTTCTCTGCTCCCTGCTAGCACTGAGCTGTCCATGGTACTGCAGTTCCCTTTGGCCAGCCAAGAGCACCACTTGCACTCCTCTGGCTCCAGCAAGGAACTGGATATATCATTCACAATTCACCCCCGATCACTTTTATAGATCATAGGCATTGCTTTCTCCATGCCACAGCTGTAATCTGGGCAAGGTTTACATAACTATGCAGATGTGTAGGGAATTTAGACTCCCTTAATCTCCTGGAAAGCAAAGCAGCCAGAGCCATAGCACACCCCTTGATGAGGAACAATGAGTAAGTTGGATGGTCAATGGAACAAGAGAGTTGAATACAATAAGTATGATAAAAAACCAAAAAAACAAACAAAAACAAAAAAGAACTATTGAATTAAATATACAAACATGCACGTGTGTGCACTCGGACAAGTTGGCTGGTTCTTGCACATGCCAGTTTCTCACTGATACCTTTTACAAAATTATTAATCTATTGTGCAGGAGATGGTTTATCACAGAATTGCTCTTTCAACTTCACCCTGTTATGACAGTGACAAAATAATAGGACCAAACACAAATGTTTAGTAGTGCATTTCAATATATGCCAGATTTTTCATCAGTCTCATAAACCATGCCGAAAAAATAAAAGTTAATGCCTGGCAGCAGCCGTGTATAATTATTGTTCTGAAAAGTACTAATACATATTTATGTTGATTTAGGACTAGGTGTAAAATAATTAAGTTAAGAAGGAATTTATGCTTAACAGCCTAAGTACTTTGTAGAGGCAGTTCAGTGTAATTTTTATTCAGTATGCATTCACTTTCACAGGTGCAG
Source organism: Dermochelys coriacea (assembly GCF_009764565.3). Classification (NCBI taxonomy): domain Eukaryota; kingdom Metazoa; phylum Chordata; order Testudines; family Dermochelyidae; genus Dermochelys; species Dermochelys coriacea. The sequence goes on along the minus strand of NC_050074.1, from coordinate 88,916,683 downwards.
CACTTCCATTGATGGATGACAAGCAATAATAAAAAGGCAGGTTTACACACATAGCAGTGGATCACTGCATAGTCATAGAGAAAATCCGAGTCAGCAACACTCTTAGGAGGTCACAAGGCAATGAAGGCTCAAGTTGAAAACACAAATGTAATATATTTACTGTCATGTGACTTGAAACAGACCTCATCACACTCTCAGTGAACCCATATTATCGACGCACCTATTCAGGGCATGCTATGCACTTCAAGGCTTTTGGGAGGAGAAGGAAGAAAAGATAAAAAGGGGAAAAGAAAACCCCCCAGAAATAACATGCTAATAATTTAAATGAAAAGCAGATATCCAGAAGGTCAGTGCCTGATGATATGTTTTAATCAGACTATTTTTCTAAATGGTTTTGTCAGTAGGATAAAATGTAGGACATCACATGCTAATAATGAAAACTATATGTGGGCAGAGGAAAACAAAGCAGGGCTGTGAAAGATAACATTTGACTTGATTAACATGACTTGGAAACACTAAAAGGATATAGTAAGCTTCCATATGGAGTACATATGACAAATAAAAATGTAATTTATGGTTGAGCAAAGTTAAGTAGCACGGTCCTTCATTTAATGTGGTGTCTTAGTGGCTAAAAGTGCTCCTTTATTAAAACCAGTACCTTAAGTATTAAGTGTTTAGTGTATTAGTGTTCTAAAACTGAAATAAAACTAAACCAAGTGGTGTATGTTTAGCAAGCTATTCTTGAAGCACAGATATTCTGAGCACAGGGATCACTTACAGGAGAAAAAAAACTCTGAACTCCCACCTGCAGTCCCTTGCCTTTTCCTACAGCAAAATAGAAATAAAAACATAAAAATGGCTGCAGCAGGTCAGACCAATGGCCATCTAGCCCAGTATCTGGTCTTCCAACTGTTACAATGTCAGCTGTTACTTTTATAATGCAAACAAGATAACTGTAATTGAAGGAAATCTGGACCTGACCTTTGGTTTCGAAAGACTGAATAATATGAAAGTAATGTTTACAAAAGTATGACATATGGCACTTTACTGTCATGTACTCTTATTTCTGGGCTGTCAACTTCCAGCATTCCTTCCAATTGCTTATTGCAGAATGAAAGATGAAGAGCCATCCCCCTTCTTACACTATTATAATGGCGAAGACGGAAGAATTTTATCTTGCACTAAAATTCAGTTGAGATTTCCCTGGATTGAGGATAAAATTTTCAAATGACCTAACTCCCATTTTGAAAACTGACTTAGAGAGGTGGTTCAGGGTATATCTAAACTGCAGTTGGAGGTATGATTGCAGCTTGTGTAGGCATACCCACACTAGCTTTAATCTAGTTATCATGATTAAAAATAACAGTGAAGATGCAGTGCAGTAGGCTTCAGCACAGGATGGAAATGCGAGTACTTATTCATAATTTTGGGTGGGCTTGAACAGCCCACACTGATTTGAACATGGACTTAGGCACGTAAGCAATTTAGACATTTTAAAAATCCTACTATCTGCAATTTCAGGCTCCTAAATACCATTGAAATCTGGCCCTAAGAGCCTTAGTCACTTCTGAAAATGGGATTTGAGGTCCTAAATCACTTAGGCGATTTTGAAAATATTACCTGGCTTCACTACCTAATGAGATAAGAAGAATAAAGTAAAATAAATACTGCTTTTAAAACAGTTTTGATCCCCACTTTACAATTGAGCTTTAAACTGAGTGAATTTTAGTAGGCGCTCAGCTTATCATTTCCTTAATAGCTTTCCTACTGTCCAAAACAAAAAAACCCAAAGTCTCATCTTTTCAGTATTTATGCTTTAATTTTTGGGGAAAAAAACTTTTTAAAACTGAAATGTGTGCCATTTTGATATTGTGTATGAGGTTCTTGTTGAGGAAAGGGGTGCTAATAATGCAATTAATTATTTACACAATGTTTACAGCTTATATCTCTGGGCCATTCATTGCTGCAATAAATGATAACATCAACAAAGACAGCACTCTTTCAACTTCCAGAAGAAAGTGGATTATAATAGTCTCAGAAAATGGACTAAACATAACGTATCTACTCAACCTTACTCATCATGATTATATAGCTCCCACATCATAGACAGGCCAGTTTTACAGTGACCTCAGCACTTCATTAATAACTGATAACCAGGAAAGTGCACAGTTTACAACCTAACATAGCAAGGCTGAACTCTGCACCCACAAAGGAGGTCATCCCTGTTAGTGAACATATTGCTCTATATAATGGTGTTTTTAATTCAAAAAAATCTTCACCATTTTTAACATCCAACAGCAGTTGAAATTTAACACCTTACATTAATTGATTGTAGGAGAGTAGTTTTCAGTGTTGTTGTAGCTCTATTGGATCCAGGATATTAGAGAGATAAGGCTGGTGAGGTAATATCTTTTATTGGAGCAATTTCTGATAGTGAAAGAGTCAAGCTTTTGAACACAAAACTCTTATTCAAGTCTTGGAAAACTAAATATAATTTGGTATGGATGATTTAGGATAAGTAAACACATATTATAAGAGACCATTCACAGAATCATAGAAGATTAGGGTTGGAAGAGACCTCAGGAGGTCATCTAGTCCAATCATAGTAGACCTGTCTGGAATCAAGTGTCTCTAGAATTATTTTGTTGAGAAATCAACCACTCTCTTTCTACAAAAGGCATGTATTTGAGCAAAAAGACAGAAGAAAACAATGGGCCAGATTCACAAATACAATAGCATAAATCTGATGTAGTTCCATTCTCTTGAGTGGACTTATTCTGAATTTACACTAATGTAACTGGAATGGGAATCTGCCCCAAACGGCGTGAACAGGGAACAGAAGGGAAGAATTGTTAGAAGAAGTTCAGCTAGTCAACACAAGCAATGTAGCTTCTCTGTTACCCAGATTCTTTCAACCTGACCTTGAGATAACCAAATATTACTAATTTTTATGTTGGTTTATGAATAAAAATGGAAAAGAAAAAAATTATTTCCTTCTATGGATCCTTCAATCTTCATACATTTTCCCTTAGTCAAAAACACATTATGATTTAAATCTATGACTGAAGAAGAGCATTCAACACCAGATAAATTTGTGAAGTTTCAATTAAATCATTGATGCCAATCCCTACAAAAGTAAACTTCAGGATGAAAATGAATAAATGGGCATTAATACAACAAAGACTATATTGGTCACCTGGTGCTCTCTTCTGATTTCATACTCTTAATCCCATAGATTTTCATACACAGTAAATTAAAAAGTGACATAATATTGCTGAATTTTATTTTATATATGTGATAGAAGTCTTTTTCCAGTTTGGTATATATATCAAGAAGTATGATATATGGGGTAAGAGGGAAAGTAAGGGCCAACTGTTTGTGTGAACAGTAGAAAAAGAGAAGAATTTGTTGAAAAGAAAAACAAGCTACACAAAGTCTCCTGTACCTCATCTTTTAAAAAGTCTTTGAAAAGCTGGGGGTAGAAAATAGCTTGAATGTACAGGACTTTTTCTTTACCCTTTGTCTAGCTGGTCTAAGGTGGTCCTCTGCACCATGGTTAAATTTCTCTCAAACTAAACTGATTATTAACAGTCCCTTACACATATTTAGCTCAAAATGTTACTAACTGACACTGAAAACAATACCATTTTCTTTTAGGCCATTTTTTCTTGTTTAAAATACATGTTTGTTGTATCCCAACAATATTTTCATTTGTTTTGTTTTAAGATGTTTATTTGGGAGGAAGCGTAATGGAAATTTAACGTTGAGTTTCATTATCCATATCTTGGAACAAGATAATGATCAGTATTCCAACCCGCTGCTGCAGGCAATGAGCAAAAAACAGAGCACAGGGTGTCAGGATTTGTGCAAAAGTGTCTTTAAGCTGCTTTGCACCAGTCCAGTCCCCCAGAATGAATTACAGCAGCCTAAAGGCTGATCTATGTTACACCAACTGCCTGTGATCCTTTCTCTGTGCTCACTCTCCTTACATAAACCACTGGGGCGGTAGAAGTCATTCTGACCCACTCCATTTTAGAAGGGCCCACTGACACCAGAAAGTTGTGAGAGCTCTCACGGACCTACTCCACCTGAATGTCAAGAATGGAGGCCACCCTTCTCACAAGATCTTGATGATCCCTGTGGTCCTCTGGCAATAGTGAGTTGCTTGTCACCTCCATAGCTTTGTCTGGTCATGAGGAAGAGGATGCAACAGGATAGTGAGGTAGTGGCTGCTGTATCTTTTGTGGTAGAGAAGGCTGCTTGGTACAGATACCGGAAATTGTTGTCTGAGATGCCAATGCCCTTGTCGCACTCTTGAAGAAACCAAATAAGGCAGAAGAGGGGAAAGTTCTAGCTGGAAGATGGACACCCAATGGTATCCAGAATGGCCACTGATATGGGCCTGGGTCCTATCTTTGACTGGGCCATTGCCACTTATGAGGAAGCCTGTGCTGTGACTACTGCATAACCCTTGGTCCCCAATTCTCTGACAGAGGGTATGCACACCTTGGGCGGGAAGCAGAAGAACATACCTCTGACCTGACTCCATACCCTTGTTACTGAAACCATAAAAGCTCATATGTGAAGTGTTTAGAGCTGACAAAAATGTGTAAATTAAAAAAATCTGTAAACAATATTTTGACAAATACTTCTTTACTGTTATGTTCATCAGATCTGTACAAAGCAAAGATGCAGCAATACAAGAGTAACGGAACCTCTATTATGGCAAACACAGTAGCTTTGTCACTGCATAACAAAGTTAAAACACATTAGTGTGGTCGAGAAATTTGCATTGCCACTCCACAACTCAAGATTTCGTAATCTGGCACCTTTCACCAGCACTATAGTCATTCAAGATTAAAATAACCAAAGTAACACCTCTGCAAGGACAGCAAGAGATGAACAGGTACTGAAATATGCCCAGAAGTGTAGTTTGGAGATCAGAGGCCTGACCCTGCTCTCGCCTATACCAATATAAATCTGGAATAACTCCAATAAAATAAGTGGAGCTATAGCAAAGTTAAATCTGTGTGAAAAGGGCCTGGAGAAATTTGATATATGAAGAAGGGCCAATTATTATTTAATTAGCATGCAACACCACTATGATAGCATAAAATAAGAAAAAAAAACATGATAAAGTAACAAGATGAAAGGTAGGCGGAAAAAATAAAACATGTTTATTTACTGAGCTTGTGGGGGGGGGGGGTACAACTGCAGTATGTACATAAGGCCTGAAGCTTTTGGTTTATGAAGATATTATTCAACAGCCAGATTCTGCTCTTATTTATGCCAGTGTAAATCTGGAATAACTCCACCATACTCTGTATGGTGTTACTTGCAAATTACACTAGTTGTAAGTAAATGCAGAATCTCCCCTTCCCTGCCCCCTCCCCCCGCCTACACACACACACAAATTAGCTATGTTTGCATCTGGTGCCACTATAAGGATACCCTAATATATTTTCAATATTCTAGCTATGACTGAGTAAGTCATTTGTGAGTAAGTTTCAAGTAGCATGAAAGTCAGTACATATAAAATGTGGCTGCTTGACCAAAATGCTATAAAAGGCCATCAGTGTTTTATCTTATCCCCGCGAGTGCTCTGAGCCGAAGAGATCTTGGACCCTGTGATGGGGTGTGACTCACCACTGTGGTGCCACCTGCTGTCTGTCTGAGGAATTAGCACTGCACCCTCTTCTGGTGGTGTCTCGCACAGTCATCTCTGTTCCTAGACCCACGTCACTCCCAGGACCACAGCATCCTTCTCAATGACACTACCCGCCAGCTGTGCCACACTCTTTGTTCCCCCTGTTCCGGGGGGACCTGCAGTCTACTGTCCACCACTCCCTTCAGTGACAAACTGCAGTCCACGGTCTAGCCACTTCCCATGTGGTTCCAGCACCTTCTTTGCCCTTGCATCACAACCTCAGTCTGCAGATCCCTGCAGCCTGTCAGGGCAGCCTTTAGCTCTCTGGGTCTCTGCCTGCAGCACTGCTCTGTCCAGGGGGTTAGCTGCCCTGTGCCTGCAAGGCAGCCAGTCGTCCTCCCTTCTTCAGATCCAGGGAGTGACTGCCCCTTTTCTTTTCTGCAGCCCTTCTTATATGGGCCAGCTTGGCCCTGATTGGCTGTTCCTATAAGCCCTCCCTAGGGCTGCTTTTAACCCCTTTTCTGCCAATATGGAGCAGATACCCCATCACAGACCCCAAGAACAATTACATTGGGCTGAAAGCAGGTGCCTTTCCCAACTAGCTCTAATACCAGGTTTGAACACTGTGCATAGGTAAAACATTGAAAAACAAAACAAAAAACAACACTGAATGACCACACCCTCAACCCTTTACTAGGGTATGGCTCTGTTAATAAAAAACACAAATAAAGTGAGAGGGAGATCAATTCAAACCTGCTCCGCGTACTTGGAGTGTGCAGACTATTATCAGTGCTTGGGTGAAAGCTGACATCTTGGCTGACACACAGGGGACTGAACAGGGGACCTCCAGCGCTAAAAGCCTGTGCGGCAACGGAACTATAGAGACAAAGTTCCGTAGCTGGGGGCTGTAACATCTCATATCCTTACAGGGAAACCTGTAAATGCCCTCCTTCCCAGCACCAACAGGGGATAAACTTGCATCAGGTTAGTTTTGAGAAACATCCTTTTGATTAAAAAGAAAAGGAGTACTTGTGGCACCTTAGAGACTAACAAATTTATTTGAGCATAAGCTTTCGTGAGCTACAACTCACTTCATCAGATGCATTCAGTGGAAAATACAGTGGGGAGATTTATATACACACACAAAGAACATGAAACAATGGGTTTTATCATACACACTGTAAGGAGAGTGATCACTTAAGATGAGCTATTTCCAGCAGGAAGGAGGGGGGGAAGGAGGAAAACCTTTGGCGGTGATAATCAATGTGGGCCATTTCCAGCAGTTAACAAGAACGTCTGAGGAACAGTGGGGAGGTAGGGTGGGGGGAGAAATATCATGAGGAAATAGTTTTACTTTGTGTAATGACCCATCCACTCCCAGTCTCTATTCAAGCCTAAGTTAATTGTATCCAGTTTGCAAACTAATTCCAATTCAGCAGTCTCTCGTTGGAGTCTGTTTTTGAAGTTTTTTTTGTTGAAGGATAGCCACTCTCAGGTCTGTAATCGAGTGACCGGAGAGATTGAAGTGTTCTCCGACTGGTTTTTGAATGTTATAATTCTTGACGTCTGATTCGTGTCCATTTATTCTTTTACGTAGAGACTGTCCAGTTTGACCAATGTACATGGCAGAGGGGCATTGCTGGCACATGATGGCATATATCACATTGGTAGATGCGCAGGTGAACGAGCCTCTTGCAACAAAGCCCGTTGCCAACTCTCTCCGCATATTTATTTAGGGGACACCATCATAGGGCCTAATCACATCAGCCACACTATCAGAGGCTCGTTCTTGTTAACTGTTGGAAATGGCCCACCTTGATTATCACCACAAAAGGTTTTCCTCCTCCCCCCCTCCTGCTGGTAATAGCTCACCTTAAATGATCACTCTCCTTACAGTGTGTATGATAAAATCCATTGTTTCATGTTCTCTGTGTATGTATATAAACCTCCCCACTGTATTTTCCACTGAATGCATCTGATGAAGTGAGCTGTAGCTCACGAAAGCTTATGCTCTAATAAATTTGTTAGTCTCTAAGAATCATAGAATCATAGAATCATAGAATATCAGGGTTGGAAGGGACCCCAGAAGGTCATCTAGTCCAAACCCCCTGCTCAAAGCAGGACCAAGTCCCAGTTAAATCATCCTAGCCAGGGCTTTGTCAAGCCTGACCTTAAAAACCTCTAAGGAAGGAGATTCTACCACCTCCCTAGGTAACGCGTTCCAGTGTTTCACCACCCTCTTAGTGAAAAAGTTTTTCCTAATATCCAATCTAAACCTCCCCCATTGCAACTTGAGACCATTACTCCTCGTTCTGTCATCTGCTACCATTGAGAACAGTCTAGAGCCATCCTCTTTGAAACCCCCTTTCAGGTAGTTGAAAGCAGCTATCAAATCCCCCCTCATTCTTCTCTTCTGCAGACTAAACAATCCCAGCTCCCTCAGCCTCTCCTCATAAGTCATGTGCTCTAGACCCCTAATCATTTTTGTTGCCCTTCGCTGTACTCTTTCCAATTTATCCACATCCTTCTTGTAGTGTGGGGCCCAAAACTGGACACAGTACTCCAGATGAGGCCTCACCAGTGTCGAATAGAGGGGAACGATCACGTCCCTCGATCTGCTCGCTATGCCCCTACTTATACATCCCAAAATGCCATTGGCCTTCTTGGCAACAAGGGCACACTGCTGACTCATATCCAGCTTCTCGTCCACTGTCACCCCTAGGTCCTTTTCCGCAGAACTGCTGCCGAGCCATTCGGTCCGTAGTCTGTAGCGGTGCATTGGATTCTTCCATCCTAAGTGCAGGACCCTGCACTTATCCTTATTGAACCTCATTAGATTTCTTTTGGCCCAATCTTCCAATTTGTCTAGGTCCTTCTGTATCCTATCCCTCCCCTCCAGCGTATCTACCACTCCTCCCAGTTTAGTATCATCCGCAAATTTGCTGAGAGTGCAATCCACACCATCCTCCAGATCATTTATGAAGATATTGAACAAAACGGGCCCCAGGACCGACCCCTGGGGCACTCCACTTGACACCGGCTGCCAACTAGACATGGAGCCATTGATCACTACCCGTTGAGCCCGACAATCTAGCCAGCTTTCTACCCACCTTATAGTGCATTCATCCAGCCCATACTTCCTTAACTTGCTGACAAGAATGCTGTGGGAGACCGTGTCAAAAGCTTTGCTAAAGTCAAGAAACAATACATCCACTGCTTTCCCTTCATCCACAGAACCAGTAATCTCATCATAAAAGGCGATTAGATTAGTCAGGCATGACCTTCCCTTGGTGAATCCATGCTGACTGTTCCTGATCACTTTCCTCTCCTCTAAGTGCTTCAGGATTGATTCTTTGAGGACCTGCTCCATGATTTTTCCAGGGACTGAGGTGAGGCTGACCGGCCTGTAGTTCCCAGGATCCTCCTTCTTCCCTTTTTTAAAGATGGGCACTACATTAGCCTTTTTCCAGTCATCCGGGACTTCCCCCGTTCACCACGAGTTTTCAAAGATAATGGCCAAGGGCTCTGCAATCACAGCCGCCAATTCCCTCAGCACTCTCGGATGCAATTCGTCCGGCCCCATGGACTTGTGCACGTCCAGCTTTTCTAAATAGTCCCTAACCACCTCTATCTCTACAGAGGGCTGGCCATCTCTTCCCCATTTTGTGATGCCCAGCACAGCAGTCTGGGAGCTGACCTTGTTAGTGAAAACAGAGGCAAAAAAAGCATTGAGTACATTAGCTTTTTCCACATCCTCTGTCACTAGCTTGCCTCCCTCATTCAGTAAGGGGCCCACACTTTCCTTGGCTTTCTTCTTGTTGCCAACATACCTGAAGAAACCCTTCTTGTTACTCTTGACATCTCTTGCTAGCTGCAGCTCCAGGTGCGATTTGGCCCTCCTGATATCTTTCCTACATGCCCGAGCAATATTTTTATACTCTTCCCTGGTCATATGTCCAACCTTCCACTTCTTGTAAGCTTCTTTTTTATGTTTAAGATCCACTAGGATTTCACCATTAAGCCAAGCTGGTCGCCTGCCATATTTACTATTCTTTCGACTCATCGGGATGGTTTGTCCCTGTAACCTCAACAGGGATTCCTTGAAATACAGCCAGCTCTCCTGGACTCCCTTCCCTTTCATGTTAGTCCCCCAGGGGATCCTGGCCATCTGTTCCCTGAGGGAGTCAAAGTCTGCTTTCCTGAAGTCCAGGGTCCGTATCCTGCTGCTTACCTTTCTTCCCTGCGTCAGGATCCTGAACTCAACCAACTCATGGTCACTGCCTCCCAGATTCCCATCCACTTTTGCTTCCCCCACTAATTCTACCCGGTTTGTGAGCAGCAGGTCAAGAAAAGCGCTCCCCCTAGTTGGCTCCCCTAGCACTTGCACCAGGAAATTGTCCCCTACGCTTTCCAAAAACTTCCTGGATTGTCTATGCACCGCTGTATTGCTCTCCCAGCAGATATCAGGAAAATTAAAGTCACCCATGAGAATCAGGGCATGCGATCTAGTAGCTTCCGTGAGTTGCCGGAAGAAAGCCTCATCCACCTCATCCCCCTGGTCCGGTGGTCTATAGCAGACTCCCACCATGACATCACTCTTGTTGCACACACTTCTAAACTTAATCCAGAGACACTCAGGTTTTTCCTTAAGGTGCCACAAGTACTCCTTTTCTTTTTGCGAATACAGACTAACATGGCTGCTACTCTGAAACCTATCCTTTTGATTAGGAACAGTACAAGTTTGCCTCCGATTTAACTGAATACATTCATGAGACATGAACACAGTATTCTCACAAATTAACTATTCATTAGCTCTATTTATCATAAAAGTGCAATGGGCTCAGATAAAATTTTGTACTGTGAACTGTATTTTACTACAACTCAACATATTTTATTTAGAAACCTCAAACTTTAATGCTGTGAAAACAAAGTTCACTAAATGTACAGCCACTAAAGAAAAAATGTTTTGTAAAACTCAAAGAATGTGTAGAAATATGAAAAAAAAATCTATTGCCTCTCAGTGCTCAAAAGCTGAACTTACTCTCAAAATTTTCCCTCCTTATATTTTAATACTGATGGCAGAAGCTTAAGAGTACTGGCAAGTCAATTCAAATGAGTATATAAAAAGTGCTTTTATTAAATTTATCAGAATCTTTTTTTTGTCTTGATATCATCTCAGATCAGGCCCTTTCAAATAGTTCTGGTATATTTGTCAAAAATAAATACAAATTAATAATAAATTTCAGTTGAACATGAATGAAGATGTACTAGAATGCAGAACTCTTCCCTTGTCATATTGTTTGCTACTTCAATGTTGGGGGGAAAAACCCATCCCAAAACAAGCTAGAGAGTATATGCCTGGTAGTTCCACATTAAGGCCTTGACCCTGAAAACACTTCCACACTTATTTAAATTTACTGCACACATGTCAGTAAACTTTACTGAATATTTCCTTGAGCAGGGTAGGAGAGCAGGAAGGTAAGGGATGCAGAGAGAGGATGGGAATGGAAAGTCCAATGCTTAGGGGAAAAGGAACCAATCCCACAGTAGTTCCATGCTAGTTGAATCCACCAGTATTATCCTTATTTTACAGATGGATAAACAGAGAGAATAAGTTACTGAATCAAAACCACAAAGGAGTGCATTTAAGAAACAGGATTTCATGCTTGCATTCTCAGATCACTTTTCAGGCCACTAGGCCATGCCTCTCTCTTGTATATATTGTGATAATGTAATTAAATTGGATCCTAATGCATCAAGACCCTATAGACCTTACTTCAGAGTTGCTTCATATTAATATATATTTACTTGCATTTCACTGCTGAAAGATTAAAATGTAGGCAAATCTTTGATGTGCCCACTAAGTACTTTCAAACCACAACAAATTGTGGGTGCTTCAATTATACTAAAGTAATCCAAGCAGGCTTTTTTCACATATGCTAATAATATAGTCAATCCTCTGCAGGGCACCTTCAGAGAGATTTTTCCAGGAAATTTAAACTTGTTGAAAAATATGTTTTAAAAAAGTATTCTCCAACTGAAATTCTGTGGCAACTTTAAGTATACACGCTGCTACTTGTTAGGATATAAATAGTCTCACAAGTTGAGCAGTAACATCTTACACATAGAACTAAAGAAAATGGTTATTAATAGATTCACTGAACTATAAAAACTAGTAGGTCTCCTAGAGGCTAAATTTCCTGTCATTAGTGGTATGGTCAGTAATATTAACAGCAGCATTAGGTATCAAAATCTTTTTTTGTTGTTAAAGAAGCCCATTCACTAATTTAAAATCTAACGCTGACAATATCCAGGATTGTTGACAGATTTCCCCAGAGTTGCATTAAAATTGAACAGTTCTTGTTATGCTTTATCATATCACTTATTTATATCTATCTGTCTATTGCCAGTGAGACTTTGAGGTCTTATTTTTCACATGGGCAATTCTTTACTGAAGAAAAAAAGCCTGAAAAATATTGCAAAGGTGTCTTTTTTTGGATCGTTTCTAAGGTTTTGTTTGACAAGCTACTTCAAAGTAGAAAATAAAGGACTGAATAACTAAACTTGTCAGTGGATAAAGATATTGAGCAATCTAAGCAAATCATGTTAACCATGAAGTTATAGAGTCAAGTTAAATATACATTATGCACCAAACATTCAGTTTTCTTGAAAAGAAAAAAGTCAGCTATTACAAAATTATTGCATTTTCTTATAGCACTGTATTTTAAAACCAACCTTACAGGTTGATGGGGTTATTTATTAGAGCTGCAATTCAATTACATTACATAAAGATACTGCCTAGTAGTAAGCAATTATGAAATGTATAATATATAGGATAATCACTTACCAGATATTTAATAGACCAAGAGGTAGTAATGTGACTTAAAGTGAAACCAAGGAATACATATTTTTCTTTGGACATCAGTGATTTGGAACAGTTTTCCAGACATTAACTGATCTGGAAATGACCCAGCGTTGTACAGTATGTTATTTCCTCTACTGAAGAAGCAACATTCAGCATGATTAAATAAAACATGTTTTGCTACTTGAAAATTTCCTAGTTAGTTAACTACTTCTATGAGTTGATAAGTTTGTGCATTGTGTGAAAGTTAAATGTATATACGTATGTTTTACATATTAGGGCACACAAATGCCCAGTTTTTAATTCAGTTCCATTTTAGTATGTTTTAAAGGTTTGCATTCCCAACATCATTAGCAGGACTCTGAAAAGCTACATTATACTATAACTTGTTAAAAATATATAGATTAGATTTAAAAATACCCTGTGTAGTTTGCATATATTACCATACCAAATATCATTATTGCTCAAAGCCTATTGAGGATTACAATAAATAAACCCAAGTAACTTCATTAACAACTGTCCATGACCTCAGGAGGATTCCATTCAACTATCTGTAAAATTACTTTCCTTTCCTTCTTGTTGCTCAAATAAAACATAAGTAAAAAGTATCCACAGCCCTTCAAGTCACACAAATTGCAAAACACGGTGAACAGTGGTCCTGAAGCAGGGGTACATAAGATGCCCCCAAAACTACAGTCTTCCATAATGCAGAATTGCAGAGCAGCTTAAGAGAAGAGAAGAGACTTTATTAGGTATATGGCGTGTCTTATTTTCTACTCTCCACAATTCCTTAACCTGGACCAATCTCTCTCCTAAATACCTATGTAAGATTGTAATAACTCGCATGTGCACTCCCAATGTGGGAGGGTAATATGACCTGGATGGCCTACGTGCCATTAAAAAGGCAGTTCTGTGAATTTGATTTCTGCTCATTTGAGACACCCGTCCAAAACCATCAAATTTCTCCAAAAGGCACACACAGGAAGTTGTAAACAATTGTAAAAAACCCTGACACCTAATCACCTAGGACAATTGGTGTATGTTTTAATATATGAAATAATGGCTAGATGATATAGACATAAGTGCCTGGGAAATGATGATTTTCTAACTTATGAAGAGGAGGAGGAGCAGCAGTTACAGGATGAAATATTTCCATTCTAGAGGTAGTAGTCGTAGATGAGCCTTCTCCTGACAGACCTTCCATACAAGTCCAAGGGGAACTAAAGCATGCAGAAAAGAGAACTTGGACCACTGTACTAGAGCCTCCTCTCCTCTCCATATCCTTTTTATTTGACCTCTTCACTGCACTTCACTGCTTTTAGCGTGATGAACCTCCTCATTCTATGAGAATTTCTGCTCCTGGGGATTCCAGCATTCATTCATTCCAGGATTGGTCTTTTGTATGTTCTCTCAATGCTTCACACCTTACCATGCTCTTGCCTCCTGTCACTTGCATTTGCACTTTTTCCTTGCAAACCTCTACCTGGAATTCTCTCCCTGATTCAGTGTGCCGTGCCTTGCTGTCTTCCAAGTTCCTCCTAAAAGCTCACTTCTTTTTCTGGCCTTTACCACTAACTATCCTCTAAGACTCATCCATCCACACTTGATTGTATGGTAACATAAATACAATGCACTTATAAGAGCACTGATTTTCCTTATTGAAATAATATAATTTGTCTATAACTCTGCATCTTAGAAATTGCATATAGTCCAAATGCCTTCCATTATCAAAGATTCAGTATCACATCTGCAGTTTCCATAGAATACTAAACTACTGAACGATGTCAATTTTGGAATCAAATGGCAAGTATATTGCTATTACTGTAAGAATTGTTACCCTGGCAAATTCATATGGGTACTAAAAGGTATTGGATACTGTGAAGTGGTTTACACACCCCACACTAACACAGCGGGCATGGGAAGGGCTGGAGCAATACTGAGCCAGAAAAGTTCCATCTCTCAGGTACTGTCGAAGATGCCTTGTAAAGGACCAATATAGAGAGAGCTTCAGCAACCCAGGCAAGGTGGGAAAAGGGAGGAGAGAGGCCATTTCCTGGAGGAGGGCTTCCCTGCAACAATAGGAGAAGAAACTCTGACTGAAGAGGTCCAGCTGTGAATCTTTCCCCCGTCCCCAGACACACACAAGCCTTTTAGACATTACTCAAGAGATAGGGAGAACCACGTGCAAGGGCACCAGAGGGTCACCTGCATCAGCCCCAAGACTTTGCGGTTTGAAACAAAGGACTGTAACCCAACAACAACCAAGCCACAAACTGAGGGAGCAGATATGGTAAGAAGTGGATCACGGGAAGGTAATCAGGAGGCGGGACATGCTATCACACTCTCTGGGCCCTGGGCCAGGGCCTGGTAGAGCAGAAGGGCCCAGGTCCCCCTACCCATCACAGATTCCCCTTTGCCTAGCCCTGAGATGGGCAGGATGAGAGGTTATCAGCAAGGAAGTCAACCGAGATGAACCCCACCCAGGAAGTTCAAAACACACTGAACTGAAAGGACTGGAGTCGCAAGCCCTGACCACTAGGCCTCCTGACTGAACAAATGACTCTCGCTACAGATACAATGTATTGCAGATTCATATATCAAAATTCACCATATTTCTTTTTGTCAATTCTACATGCGTTGTAATGGAAAATGAAATATTCTTCTAAAAAACCTGTGTGCGCCACTACAAATCGTATTCTTTAAAATAAATAAATAAATAAAAAGATTTTCCTACTGCCGAAGGAAGCCTTCATAAGGCTTTTCATAGTTTTGTTGTTGTCTGTACTATTTTTATGACATTTTGCTGCTATGTATTTTTAATTTACTTTTTATATACAGCTTAAAATGAAATTATTTTTTCCACTAACATAAATAAAATTTTACTAAGCAAATCCTTCCCCAGGGGCATGGCCGGTTGCAGGCTGTTTCTCCTGGGCATCTCCACAGCAGGGATGGAGGGGTAGGCAGCTTCCCAAAGACTGCATGGTGGTACTGGAGCCACTGCACTAATGTTATTGCAGCCCAGCTAATGGATCCATCAGCTCTGACCCCTGCTCTTTCACTGCTCATATCTGTCCATGCCTTCTGTAAACCTCTTGGGAGATCCCATGGTCCCATGGAGTCCTCACAAAACAGAGCCCCATAGCACACAGGGATGCCTATCACTTGCCATGATTCCAATTTCTTCTACACCTTACATGTCAAAGATAACAATTCCACTGAATCCAGTGACATCTGTGCCTGTATGTGCGTATGGTGGGAACAAGGGGTGTGCGGAATATATAGCCACAAACATTATAGCCAGAGGTTTTTTGGTGGCTCTGGTCTTTAATTCCCCTGTAGGTGTAACAGGAATAAGGGTATCCACTTTATGCTGCTGTCTTTGACACCCAGGGAGCACTAGGAATCATGGTAAGTGCTTGAAAAGCAGCATGCTAGTGGCGGTCTTATTTACTGCTCAAATGCGCAAAGATCTAGGAAAAGAGCAAGGCAAGGTCATTCTGCTGCCTGATTTTGTACATCTCAAGTAATGTAGGAGGGCAGTACTGCTCCCTATTATAACATCTATTTGCGTCCCAGACAGAGAAGAGAAGTGCACTATCTCATTGTTGCTACTTCCCATATCTTCCGGGGAGCGAATAGGGTGAAAATTCATTGAATTGCACTGGATTTATTTGTGTCCATCATTCAGCTTCACCATAGCCAAGTGCAAGAAGATGGTATCACTGTGCTGAGAAGCAACATTATTGATTAACATGAATGTGAGAGTCATGAATTAGTACTCTCTGTACCATTGACTCACTGTGTGAGGATCCATGGATCTGGAACCTAGGTCTGCCAGCTGCTGGGTGACTGCCATGTCCACACTGCCAACCAACAGCTTTGGTGATGCGGGGAACAACAGCCTATGAGCCCTACAGTTTCAAGCACTAGTGGATGCCCCACTCACAGAGGTCCTGAGTGGAAGAACCTACTGCATATCCTGATTGGCCCAGGCATGCTATTTAATGCCTAGGGAAAATAGCTGAAGGCTGTCTGTGTAACTAGGTGGGGATCCCTGGCTTGCTGCCGAAAACAGACTCTGATGCACACTCCTGATACCTTGCCTTGCTCCTAATTTCTCATTCTGCTTCAGTTCCTGGTCCCCTGCTCCCTTCATGACACCTCACCTTGCCTCTGTCCTTGTAACCCTACTTCAGCTGATTCATAGAATCATAGAATATCAGGGTTGGAAGGGACCGCAGGAGGTCATCTAGTCCAACCCCCTGCTCAAAGCAGGACCAATCCCCAACTAAATCATCCCAGCCTGATCTTAAAAACCTCGAAGGAAGAAGATTCCATTACCTCCCTAGGTAACGCATTCCAGTGTTTCACCACCCTCCTAGTGAAAAAGTTTTTCCTAACATCCAACCTAAACCTCCCCAACTGCAATTTGAGACCATTACTCCTCATTCTGTCATCTGCTACCACTGAGAACAGTCTAGAATCCTCTTTCAGGTAGCCGAAAGCAGCTATCAAATCCCCCCTCATTCTTCTCTTCCGCAGACTAAACAATCCCAGTTCCCTCAGCCTCTCCTCATAAGTCATGTGTTCCAGTCCCCTAATCATTTTTGTTGCCCTCCACTGGATGCTTTCCAATTTTTCCACATCCTTCTTGTAGTGTGGAGCCCAAAACTGGACACAGTACTCCAGGTGAGGCCTCACCAATGTCGAATAGAGGGGAACAATCACGTCCCTCGATCTGCTGGCAATGCCCCTACTTATACATCCCAAAATGCCATTGGCCTTCTTGGCAACAAGGGAACAGTGTTGACTCATATCCAGCTTCTCGTCCACTGTAACCCGTAAGTCCTTTTCTGCAGTACTACTGCCTAGCCATTCGGTCCCTAGTCTGAAGCGGTGCATGGGATTCTTCTGTTCTAAGCGCAGGACTCTGCACTTGTCCATGTTGAACCTCATCAGATTTCTTTTGGCCCAATCCTCTAATTTGTCTAGGTCCCTCTGTATCCTATCCCTACCCTCCAGCGTATCTGCCTCTCCTCCCAGTTCACTTAATTCTGACCTTGTGCAGCTCATCAACCTAAACTCTGACTTGGTGTGATACTGTTATGGACTGCTGCTTTTGGCCTTGACCCTCTAGGCTGAACTTTGACCTGACCTCAACCCATGCCCCTACTGCCCGTGTCCTGACACTCTGTAAAGGAATGGGCAGGTCATTTAAGCTCTCTGCATTTGATGATTAATACCCCTTATGCAGTGATTACAATTTGCATCCTCCTTGATCAGCAAGATGCCTGAAGGAAGACTCAAACCAATGGGAGAATACCCAGGAGATGCATTGAAACAGCATGTCTTATGACATTTATGGATGATATGTCTTCTTTCCATAAATTTCTATGTGAATTGTAATTTATGTTTGTATTATGCCCTATTTACTGAACAACTGATGATTTATAACACTGTTTAATGACACAGGGAAGAACAAAGCTAAGCATTGCAGATATACGGTATAAATGAACAGTTGAAACAATGGAGAAAACAATTTCTCACCATACACTGTGTATGCACATTTCTTGCAGGGACAGTTACATGTAAATATTTAAATTCTACCCACGTTATTGGTAAACATTGTATCAAGCAGTGAAAAAGTGCAGATATAAACTTACTGTAAAATGTAATTAGGACACCTTTGGAGTTTTGTGCTACTCTTTCAGTATTTTAAATGAATATATCGGTTCACTGAGTTCGCTTATTCTGCTTATTACACTTTTAATTTTAAATCACCACCCTTTAGATATTTAATTAAGCCCTGATTTCACACAGATAAAAAAGGGGGATAAATCATGACAGCATTTACTGTTCCTTATTTGCAATCTAGTGTGCTTGATAATTTTTCTACATGAAATGTGTATTCTGGTTAACAGCCAACTCTTAATAGAGCTCTTCATCCCATGAATTAACCAAAGAATAATACGGTAAACACTGCTTCTTTCTCAACAGATTGATATAAAAGCAAAGAACAACTGTACCAAATTATTGATTTTTAGTATAAGTAGAAGGACTAAACAATCTAAAAGAGGTACTATGTGCTTTGGAATATTTAAATATTCTTAGGTGTAACAGAAAATTGAAACTGAAATATAGATGTATACAATCTTCTGCCTACATAAGAATGTTAAGGTTTATCATTAAGTTAATTTTGCATAAATACCATGAAATAAAAAGCAAATAATTCAATTTATAGTTTTGTTTTGAATGATGGAAATATGATAATGCTATCTACTGAAACAATACTAATATTGCATTGGTTAGTTATTTTTGCTGGTGTTCAAAAATGCAAGGAAAAAAGACATAATATAACTTCTTTGAGTCTCCAGGCTCCACTCACAGAAATTGCTGCTAGAATTGCAGCTGTTGCCCCTACTGTATAGGTAGATACAATTACTACTGCAATTTTCCTCAGACCAGTCTTTCAGAACTTCAGTGGATGTGAACACAATGAAGTTAGCACATGGAGAGGGAAAAATAACCAACTGCTAAAATCCATTCTATTAGAGTCTTTAACAACATTTCACATTATATAGAATAGAAATATTAGCAGTAATAGATGTTCATTTTCTCAGTGCAAAAGAACATTAAACTGGCAGCTGTACCAGCAGAAGAATTTGTATAGTTCTGGAGGCACATAAGCTTCTATACCATTCTAAACAGTACTTCACTCTGATTCTGTGAGTTCACAGAAACAGTTTTCAGGCAGGCAAGCAAGGAGGAGCAAAGGTGGTCCAATAGTCAGAACCCTTGGTTTTGTATTGCATTATATTGCACTACATTCTTCTCTTATACACCAAAAAATATAAATCACACACTGTCCTCGGCTATCCGCAACTCTTTGCCTAACAAATCTGCAAACCAAAAGCTGAAAGCAATAACTTCTTAGATACCACTAGTGACACACACTGTGTATACCTAGTATAACTCTTATTACTTACTGCTCAAGTATGCATTTCTAAGTGTTATGTTCTGTTGCATACATTTAATGCAGACATTAAATAGTCAACAGAATAATCCTATGGCTCTACCAGGAGGGATTTTGAACAATAAAGTGAAGACAGACTATTTTTTTCTTTTACAAAATTTCATGAGCATTAGCAAGCAGTACCACTGGTTCTGACAGATGTATAAGGTAATATAACAAACAACATTGGAAAGGAAAACAAAGCAATTTTTAGAAATCACTGTCATTGTTCCACTGAATTCCTGAGTGGACATCTCAGAAGATAACAATGTTATTACTCCTATCAAATTTCACAGGAAGCACAACTGGATTCCTTCCCTAACCACCACAGAATTATTCAGAACATTCACTAAAATTGTTAAAGGGAGAAAAGGGCTCCAATGGTTTTCAAACGCCATTCAGTTCTGTTTTTAAACACAGCTCAATGTGCTCTAGAGCCAAGATTTTTTAAGACTGACTAGTAATTTTGGGTTCTCAACACTGAAAAATCAAGCCACGGTAAGGTGTCTCAAGCTGAGCAGTCAGAAGCTGAAGCAATCAAAATATCCATTCACTTCTGAAAATCTTGGCCAAGATGTTTAGAAAATGCATACAACTCTGAGCTCAGATAAAATTTTCAAGTGCCCAAGGAACCTAAGTTCCGTTTTCAAAGGGAATGAAACATGGTTCCCAAATCACTCAGGCATTTTGAAAATTTTACCTCTCATTATACTTCCTCTTTGCTTACTGCAGTTTTAAAATATAATACTCATTGTTCCATCATATTATATTTCAAAGTTATTATTTTTTGAAACTGACCTGTAGAGTGTAACCCAAATAATAACCATACCGGAGAATAAAAAGGAATAGCAAGCACAATGACACCTATCCAGTTGCAGACCCACTTACTGTTTTTGTATTGTCAATTAAAGGTCTGGTTTATTTTGCTTGAGGGAAAGACGTCAATGATAGCCGAAAAGATTTTTCAACTATTGTACTATATATTATATCAAGCATTCTCTCTCATTTATTTTGATAATGAAAAAATCAGTACTAACACAAAAGTCAAAGATACTGGGCATTTAGGATTGCCACATTTAACTCTTTAATCTAGAAGAACAAACTGGCAGGTTATTTATTTGTAAATTTGATTAACCAACATGGAACAGATTATCAAATATCTGTAGATTGGCAAAAATGAAAACACACTGATACAAAACATAATTTATGTATAAATGTTGCTATTGCATATGTGGCAAGGACTGACCATATAATATAAAATTCAGCTACTCGGTACATTATTTGGATATTAGCAACCGAGCAGGTGTACTTACTCTGTGATGAATCCTAAACGATTATGGTATAGACACTCTTTTTAATACCAAACACATTATTACATGGACTATTTAGTACCAAGAAACAAGTTATCAAGATACATAATTTAAGGAAATAATCAAAAATTCCTATTTATTCCATTACTTTTATTCTGATGTTTTAAAACTACATGGAAAACATTATTCATGATATTCCCAGAGCCTAGTATTTTAATCCTATTACTGTGGTCATCACTGCAAAGTGAGCATATTCCACCAGTGTTGATTTCTTAACAGCGATCACTATAGATCAGAGAGTAAAGTAGATAATAGCACAGGTAATTATCTTTTAGAAAAAAGCAGCACACTCACCATTTCGGCTTTCTTCGTCAATGGGAACTATTGTGGCTGGAGGACCTGCCCTGGCCAACTTGCAGTCTATAAACATGAAAACAAAGTTATTTCTAACTCCACAATAGGTTCTATATATTGTATTCTATAAAACAATCATGCTGAGATAGTGAGCATTGAAGCAACATAAGGCCAAGATAACTGTTAGCTAGTTACTGGTATAAAGGGCCCAAACTCAAGGCTTTTATTTAACCTTTATTCAAACTTTAATCGAAAGTAAATTTGAGTTTTCCTGAGAAAGTATTGAATTAGAACCTCAGAATCTGGTCCATCATGAAAATGAAAATTTCACAACCTGCTCTCATTATGAATTGTTGTACTAGTTTCTATTTGTTATGACACTTTTACTTTCAATGTCATGAATACACACACAAAGTCTTTGCCACATCACAACACATTACAATTCAGTTGCTACACCATAAACCTATATTCATGTTTCTCTAAATATACCGGTAGGGACCACTGTGAAACAGAAGTCCTTCAGGACAGAAATAATGTAATGGTAATTTAACCCAAAGAACATGAAGGAATGATTAAAAGGGATAAATTGTTATTAAAGTTTCACAACAGAAACAAATATGATTGGAATTTAGTTGCAACAAAAGGATCTAATTAAAGAGTGAACAGAATTTTAACAACGTACTAAAGAGAATAAAATGGAAAAAAAAAACAGACAAGCAATGTTCAGGAAGTTACATTTTGCCATCTTACCCTCATATTGCCAGTCTGGAGTCAAAAGTTTAGAGTCATCAATGGAAGCAGAGCAGAATAATGAAAGAAAATAAGTAAGAGATTTTGTTGTAGTTGTTTAAAGATAGATTTTAAGACATACAAAGCAGTACACTGAAAGCTACTAAATACAAATGTGTAGTCTATTAAGTTAATAGATAAAGACATTGTATGCAAAATTTGATGTGTGTGTTAGAAGCTGCTAAGCTATATAAACTAAACAGGACAAAAGTCTTGCTTACTCCTTTAAACCATACATTGGAGAAATGTTGTTAGTTTACAATACTAAACACTTTTCATCTTCAAAGACTCTCACAATACCGCTGAAATGGATAGGTGAATTGGTAAATCTTACCGTTCCCATTTCACAGATTTTTAAAGATATTTAGGAAGAACTCTGCTAAACATTGCAAGGTCTAAATGACTTAAATGGCTAAGTGCTTGGCTATATGGAGAGACAGTGGGCAGCAAGCTGGTGTGTAAATCTACATCTGTAAATCTGCTCTACCCTGCCACACACTAAGAGGTCATGTGGACACTGCTGCCGTGTGCTAAAAGTTCTGTATAGTGCAGCAGGCTGGTGCTCTGTAGGTTCACACACCAGCTTGCTTCACACTAACTCTCCATATAGACTTGCCTTTAATGCCATTTCCAAAAGTAATTTAGTCTCCTAGGAACCTAAGACTCATTGAAAGTCAATGGGACTTAGGTGCCTAAATACATAAGTTACTTTTGAAAATGGGACTTACCTGTCTAAGTCACTAAGGCCTTGCAAAACTGAGCAAAGCGATACCTTTAAATATCTGAGAGACAAGGGGGACTGAGATAATATCTTGTATTCAATCAACTTCTTTTGCTGAAAGAGACAAGCTTTTGAGCTCCACAGAGCTCTTCTTCAGGGAAGCTCAACATTTTCTCTTTCACCAACAGAAGTTGATCAAATAAAAAAATCTTGCCCACCTTGTTTCTCATATATCCTGGGACCAACATGGCACCACAGCACATTTAAAAATCTGGGCCTAAGCAACTTGTCCCAGGCCAGAGAGAGGTCTTTTTAAGGATGCATCTCCATATAGGAAAATTAGGACCTGTACAGCAGAGGTGGAAATTTCCCATGTGGAACTGTATCACATGCCTTACTGAAATCCAGGTAGATTAGATCTACTGCATTTCCTTTGCTAAAAAATCAGTTATCTTCTAAAAGAAGATCAGCTTGGTTTGGCACAATTTACCCTTTGTAAAAGCAGGTTGTATTTTATCCCAATTACCATGCACCTCTGTCCTTAACTACTTTCTCTTTCAAAATTTGTTCCAAGACCATGCATACAATTCAAGTCAAACAGGCTTGTAGTTTCCTGGATCACTTTTTTCCCTTGCTTAAAAATGGGAACTATATTAGCAATTCTCCAGTCATAGGGTATGACCCCTGAGTTTATAGATTCATCAAAAATCCTTGCTATTGGGCTTGCAATTTCATCTGCCAGTTCCTTTAATATTCTTGGATGGAGATTATCCAGCTCCCCTGATTTAGTCCCATTAATCTGTTTAAATTTGACTTCCACCTTGGATGTGGTAATGTCTACCTTCATATCCTCTTGTTGCCATTAGCCATCCAGCCACTACACCAAAGCTCTTTATTAGCCTCATTAAAAACTGAGGCAAAGTATTTGTTTTGTTGTTGGGCCATATCTAGATAATCTTTAATCTCCATCCCATCCTCAGTTCTTACCGGTCCCACTTCTCTCCTTATTTTCTTTTTATTGATATGGCTATAGAACCTTTTACTATGGGTTTTAATTCCCTTTGCAAGGTCCAGCTCTGCTTGTGTTTTGACAGTTTTAACTTTATCCTTACACTTTTTGACCTCCATGAGGTACCTTTCCTTGCTGATACCTCCCATCTTCCATTCCTTACGGCTTTCTGCTTTCTCTTAATCACCTCTTTGAGATGCTTGTTCACCCAGTTTGGTCTGCAACCCTTCCCTATAATGTTTTTTCCCTTCCTGGGGATGCAGGGTTCAGAGAGCTTCTGCAATTTTGATTTAAAATAATTCCAAGCCTCCTTCACATTCAGATCCTTGATTTCTTCATGCAGTCCACTCCCTAAGCAATTCCCTTAATTTTTTTTAAAGTTAACTCTTTTGAAAAGAAGGATTCTTGATGCAGATCTCTTGTTTATATTTCCATTTATTTTAAACTGAATTAGCTGATGATCACTAGAACCAAGGTTCTTCTACAACTACAACCAAGGTTCTTCTACAACCAGTTCTTCTATGAGGTCCTCACCAATACCAATCTAAAATAGAAACCTCTTAACTGTTCAGCAACTATTTAGTGAAGAAATATGTCAGCTATCACATCCAGGAAAATTTGGGTCCTACTATTATTAGTAGCACTTGTTCTCCAATCTATATCTGGGAAATTAAAGTCTCCCATAATCACGCAATTCCCAGTAATAATTATTTAATTACAATATTAAAGAGGTCTTTATCCATATCCAGATTGGATCTGGTGGTTTGTAGCACACCCCAAGCGTTATATCAGGAGAACCTCTAATAGCTTTCTTTCCCAAAGTGATTTCAAGTTATATTGTACGTTCCAAAATGTTCTTTCATGAATTAGATTTTACATGTCAGTGAGCACGGAGGAAACTAACTCACATATTAAAAAGGGTCTAAGAGGGAAAAATACACCCATCTGAAAAGCACAGCTGTCATCCCAACACATTTTTCTCCATTAGGAGCACAGCTGTGGGGAAACAATTAATGATTACATGTTCACTAGAGATGTGAAATCTTCTTGTTCTGATTTTCTCTTCTCACAGCTTGTTATAAAAATTCCATTCATGTAACTGATGCAACTCTAATCATTGCTAGAAATTGATTGTAATTCTTGTCAAGAGATTTACAACTAGGCTAACTAAATGAACATAAATAAAAACAAAAACTCCACACCTGTTTGGTACAATGAAGGTCTCTCCAAGGTACTTTCACTACTAATTTGTGTCTTCTCATTGCTGAGTGGCTACCAAATCATTGAATGATGACCCAGTGGTTCAGCAGTCATTTGTCATATAATAGGTTTGTATGATAAGCAACTAATCGACTAATAAATTTAAAGTGAGGCCATTTACACTTCCAGGAATTACACGTCTTATTAAACACACACATTTTCTTAAGATTAAACAGATTTCCTATTTTTTCCTTTTCATTAACTATTATTTCATGATCATGTCTTTCTCTTTGTTGTACCTCATCTTCAATTGCACTCAAATAGCTTTTTGGGTTTTTTCTCCTCATGTCTTCTTTAGTACACTGTATAAGTAAGGAATACAAACAAACAATCTTACATAATTGTGGTGCGGTTTCTGTTTAAAGACAGCCAAGGATTTTGTAAATTATAGTGAAAAAACTTATTAAGAGTGAGCTTATAATGACTATTACAAACGGTAGAAGAAAACCGTGTTATATCAAGAATATGCTTAGTCAGAGATTTGTAGAAAAAGTTATTACAAATAGAAAAAGTTACTTTAGGGTTATAGCCAGAATCCACTTTTAAGAATGGGGAGAATTAAGGTGAATAAGATGCCCAATGAAAGTCTACACTATGAATGATCCTTGTGTTCCATGGAAAACATGTTTTCTGAGGACGCTCACGCTTTTATTGGACAGGTAAGGACTTCCTTAATATATTTAATTTCACTCATGACAGTCCCAGATTGCATCCGAGACATCTCTATGTCTCTCCCCCATTTTTTTTAAAAAAGAGTAATGATGTAGTTTTGTTTAGCATAACATTAATCAGCACACATTGCACAAATTACCGTACAGTTCCAGTATTCTTCAAATTGCCAATCAAGCAGCTAGAAGGACACAATTTGGGTGTCTAAAACCTTTAATAAAATGGATGTGTTGTAATATACCTTCCCTTTTATTTTTTTATTCTTTTATTACAAAAGAAAGAGCTTCAACTAGAAAGAGCTTCAACAATGAAAGATTTTCTAGACAATAAAAATGATGTAGTGGTAATCATGTCTAGCTGCAGTGGTAATGTTCAATTGTATTAAGAATCTTTTTAAAGAATATTTCACGGGAGGTGCAAAATATGCATCTTAAATATGCTTGTCAAATTCTATCTTCTTTGATGACCTTTAAGATGTTGCCATTGCAATTCAGTATTTGGCTTCAACGTTAGAGAAAAGAAACCTGTGTCAGAGTTTCTGTTCTTAATAAAATTGTTCCTCTTTAAATGTTGCTTTGACAGATTCTGCTTTGTTGCTGAAAATTACTGGCAGAAAGCTGTAAGATTTGCCTATCCAACAGAGATGTTTTTAATAAAAAATGTAAGAATTGCTAAAATGGGACAATTTCTTTTCATCATGTACTTTCTTTAAAAAGAGAGAGCCCTTCGTCTCTTTAGATAGCAGAAAGCACAAACACTACAATAGATTATTTAATATCTGGGGTCTATTCAAGTTTTGTTGTTGTTGTTGATTTTAGACATTCACTTTGATTAAAGCTCAAAAAGGAATGAGATTCTGAAGTGTGATCATATTGGATGTCTACTCTCTAACAAAAAACAAGTTGACCTTGAAACTCCCAGGCATAATGGAGCAGTTATGAAAGTCAAGTAATGTAAACCTAATGAGAACACATTAAGGGAAGGCAGAAACTTAACTACATAAATGAAATAACTTTGCAAATATGTATTTTCTCTTCATTCATACAATTTACTGTTTATATTACCAGACTACAGTAGTATTTGTGATCAGATTTTACTGTAAAAGCTATGCCATATTTTTCTAGAGGTTTAGTGTTGCTGTTATTTGGATTATATAAATTAATTGGATAGTACAGTCGGTCCTGGGGCCGGTTTTGTTCAATATCTTCATTAATGATCTGGAGGATGGCGTCGACTGCACCCTCAGCATGTCTGCAGATGACACTTAACTGGGAGGAATGGTAGATACACTGGAGGGTAGGAACAGGACACAGAGGGACCTAGACAAATTAGAGGATTGGGCCAAAAGAAATCTGATGAGGTTCAACAAGGACAAGTGCAGAGTCCTGCACTTAGGACAGAAGAATCCCATGCACCGCTTCAGACTAGGGACCGAATGGCTAAGCAGCAATTCTGCAGAAAAGGACCTAGGGGTTACAGTGAACGAGAAGCTGGATATGAGTCAACAGTGTGCCCTTGTTGCCAAGAAGGCTAACGGCATTTGGGGCTGTATAAGTAGGAGCATTGCCAGCAGATCGAGGGACGTGATCGTTCCCTTCTATTCGATATTGGTGAGGCCTCATCTGGAGTACTGTGTCCAGTTTTGGGCCCCACATTACAAGAAGGATGTGGAAAAATTGGAAAGTGTCCAGCGGAGGGCAACAAAAATGATTAGGGGACTGGAACACATGACTTATGAGGAGAGGCTGAGGGAACTGGGATTGTTTAGTCTGCGGAAGAGAAGAATGAGGGGGAATTTGATAGCTGCTTTCAACTACCTGAAAGGGGGTTCCAAAGAGGATGGATCTAGCCTGTTCTCAGTGGTAGCAGATGACAGAACAAGGAGTAATGGTCTCAAGTTGCAGTGGGAGAGGTTTAGGTTGGATATTAGGAAAAACCTTTTCATTAGGAGGGTGGTGAAGCACTGCAATGTGTTACCTAGGGAGGTAATGGAATCTTCTTCCTTTGAGGTTTTTAAGATCAGGCTGGGATGATTTAGTTGGGGATTGGTCCTGCTTTGAGCAGGGGGTTGGACTAGATGACGTCCTGAGGCCCCTTCCAACCCTGATATTCTATATTCTATTGTATGAGTGAGTGAAGGGCAGGGCCTCAGAGAAGGAATGGGGCCCAGGGAAGGGGCAGGGCAGGGGTGGGGCAAGTGTGTTCAGTTTTCTGTAATCAGAAAGTTGGCAACCCTAGAAGTTGACCATATGAGCTCCACATTTGGGAGCAGAGGTGTCTGTCACCAACATCTTGGTAGGTAGATATGGTGAAAAGAGTACTCTGATGCATATCTGAAATAGACTCTTCCACCACTTTCATGAGGAGAGGGCCTCTTGTGGGACTGTGACCAACATGTCTATGTTGGAGTCTGTTGGGTAGATATGCTGCTTTGAACCATACTTTCACAGAGCATAGATGAAATCTGGCAAACTGTAGCACAGGTACATGAATATTTGTGTTCTAGGAGTGTAGGGGCAAGGTTGCGGAAGATTGGCGAGGAGCTAAGTGGTGGACTGAGTACATGACTGGATGTAAGTGGAGGATGCAGGTGTTTCAATGAACTTTGTCCAACAGATCCTGCCAAGAGATATTGTAGCATAGCTCAGCATATTTTTGCCTGTAAACAAGTTAGTTTATGTAATAAGCATAAATGATACATTTAAGAATGTAACTAGCTGTTGACCCCATGGAACCCAGAGATAAGCGCAGAGAATATAGCCCCACAGAGGACTCCACCTGGTGGAGTCCTGCCTGTCAGCTGTCCCAAATGGCCAGAGTCCCCTGCAGCCTCTCCACACATTCTAGGGACTCCCCGCGCAGATTGCAGCATAAGTTCTTCCTTCCTTCAATAAAGCGTAGTTTACTATTCTTAGTCCTGAGTGTCCTCCTTTCACTGGTATCTCCCCTGCCTTGCCTCCCTGAAGGGCACAAGGAGCATAAATCCAAATATCTTTGGGCAAGCCTGGAGTCGATTGATATGGTTCAGTACAGTATGGTAGATAAGCTCTTGCTGCTATGGTATCTAACACTGTTCCTGTAAACTGTATGTTTTGAGTAGAAGGGGGAAGGGATTTTTCTATGACTCAGAAGTGCAGAACAGGAAAAAGTTCTAGAGTTACCTGGATCGAATTGTCACTTGTTGAGGTATCTGTTCCTAAATTAGCCAGTTGTTGAGGCATGGGTAGACTTGTAGCTCTTGTCTCCTTAAGCAAGCATCTGAAACCACCCAACAGTTTTGAACTACTTTGGAAGCCTTGGAGAGACTGAAAGGAAGCATTCTGTATGGATAATGTAACTTCCCACTAGGAATCGGTACTTCCTGTGAGGCAGGTGAAGTGCTATGTGGAAATAGGCATCCTGTAAATTCAGAGCCAGAAACCAGCCTAGAGAATTTAAAGTGGGGATTATGGAATCTAGCTGAATTTGAAATGATGAATGAAATTGTTGAGAGATTTCATATGTCCATAATGGGGTCCCAACTACCTTTCTTCTTTGGGATTAGGAAGTAATGTGATTAAAGCCTCTGTTATAGAATCACTCTCTCTCCAAGTTGAAGGAGGAACTCTATCTCCTTTCTTAGTAATGTCTCATAAGAGGGGTCCCTGAAGAGGGACAAGAAGGTGGGGGGGAGGGAAGAGAAAGATGGAGCTGGATAGAATATGTCTTGTCTACAATCTCCAGGACCCTCTTGTCCAAGGCTATTAGTCCCAACCTCCAAACACCAAAAGATGACAGCTGAAAAAAGGATGGGAATGGGAAGGTAGTTCAAGTTGATCTATACAACTTTCAATCATGGTGTCAAGCCTGCTGATGTATGGGGCAGAGGGTCTCTCTCTGGAGTCTGTCTGTTCCTTGGAGGGTCTGATTATTTCTGTTGGCTGTAACAACAGGAGTAAGGCTGCCTTTCTCTAGGGTAGTTTTAAAGACTATATTGCCTTCTCCTTGGGCCAATGTATTATAACCCCCAAAGAGTGTAGAATGGCTCAGGTAATTTAAAGTGTGCAGGACATCTTCTGTGTGATGATTGTTAAAGAGACCATTACCTTCAAAGAGGGGGTCTTTGATGGTCATTTACACTTCTTTTCGTAGTCTCAAACATTGCAACCATGAAGCCCTGTCAATTGTGACTGAAGTCACCAGGGAATGAAGTGTGGAGTCTGAGGCATCCAAGGCAGCCTGGATTGAGATACAGACCACTAGCTGCCCCACTACCAATACTTCAGCTCTTCTATTTCCTTGTAGGAGTTATTCTACAATCTATGTAGAGAGATTTAGTCAGGTGTGCCTACTAATTTGATGTGTGCATCTGCAAACTGCAGAGGAATAGACCTTTCAGCCAAAGAGGTCACCTTTTTTTTGGATTCTTGTGCTGCAGTGTCATTTTGGATAATCCCTGCTTAGTCCTCCTATGCACCACCACAATCACCAAAGATCCTAGGATCAGGTGATTGTAGAAATATTAAAATCACTTTGAGGTAACCTGGTAGCATCTGCCCACTTTTTTTATGTGGGTGCACTGAAGCCATGGTTTGCCAAAGATCTTCAGCTAGCTCTAAAAAACACTCATATATTGGCATTGCCAATCTGCCAGGAATAGAGGAATGCAGAATGTCTAATAATTTGAATGACTTCTCCTGCACTCTCTCTATCAAGATTTCCAGTGTATTGGCCATTCACCATAACAACTCCTGGAATATGAGGTAGTCACCAGACTGGATTGGAGCTGCTCTGGTGACCATTTCACTGGGAAAAGTGGAGAATATCATAATTGGGATGGACTGATCCTCTGTTTCTTGAAGTTATTCCTGCTCAGTAACTCCTGATGCTGTGTATAGTACAAGCTGACCTTCTTAAGATGGCCTATGAAGAGAGCAAGACCTGACTACAGAGGCAGAAGCAATGGAAGAAATCTTCCTACTGTGATCCACATTCTAGGGAAACCAGAATGGCCTGACTGCACATTACATAGATATGGGACTTCAGGCCATGGAGCACAGAACCAGGAAATCTGCTGTCTTCAATATTCCATTTGTCTTCATTTATAGAAATGTCCCCTTGATTCCTGACAGAACAATTTGGCTTGTAGGGAAGAAAATATGGTAATAGATTGGCAACATATCAGTGTTTTGTGCAAAGGCAAATGTAGAGGAGGACTATATGTCCCCCATGGGTGAAACTATCCCTTTCAGCTGTTCTGGCAATCTTTAAAATATCTTCCAAGGTTACAGCCACAGGTGGCATCAAGGCTTGGAACTTCATAAAGGAAGCAAACAATGACAACTGTGGCTGTTGTTAAGTACTATGAATTTCTTCAATATTGAAAAGGTCGGTGGTGGAAGAATCTCCATCACATCAGTAGTAAGAGAGATGGGTACTGCAGATGACAGTATGGAGTGCTTCAGTACCGAGTGCTGCAGTGCAGAGTGCTTAGTGCTGATGAGTCAATACTGGTAGAGGCATGGACAGGCCCCTCAGAGTGTGTATCAGGGTTATTTGGTGACGAGCGAGTGCCAAGACATCAGCAACCCCCATCTGGGCCTCAACCTGCCTCAGAAACATGAGCTCGAACAGATACAGGGTAGCATGCTAAGATATGTCTGTGTTCACCTTGAGAGATGTGCTCTTTTCCCCTCCTTTCTTCCAAAGAGTGGACAGGACAGCTTGGATGCTTTTCTTGACTCCACAGTTAAAGAATGTGGCTTTGGTAAGAAAGAGTGAGTCCTGGAGCTTGAGGCAGAAATGTGGCTTTCCAGAGCACTCACAAAGACAATCTGATCTAGTCTGGCCGTCTTCTTTCTCTCAACTTCATAAGAGACCCTCATGAAACATTCCAAAAAGGAAATTTTAAGGCAAGATTTCCTCACTTATTGTGTCCTCTTAGAAAAACAACACTATATCAATCACTTATCCAGAATCCGTGTTTCATGCATTTAGAGGGTCCATCACTGATAGCAAAAGTGCCCTTGCAAAAAGGGACAGGATCCCAGAAACCTTGATTCCTCCATTGCATGGCAATTCTGGTACTGGAACAACTTCCCTAAAGTTTAAGTTTAATGGTTTGGAGTTCTTGTGGCTGATAGGTGTTAGAACTACACTACCCCAAATTACATTATACAAATAGCTGCACAAACAACAGGTACTAAAACAACTAGATAGAATCACAGATTGCACAGTGCCCAGAGGAGAGGACACTGCATGGGGTTCTGTCTCACTGCCCCAGGCAACTGAGGAACAGTTGGGCCTATTTCACGCTTTATACTCTTTGGTGCAGGGGCACAAGGGCATCTACAATACAGATGTATCCCCAGCCAATACTGCTGTTCTAAAGAATCCAATCTCGTGTGCCTGGGGTGCATGTCCACAAGAAGTGGAATCTATGTGGACAATTGCTCAAAGAAGAACTTATGTTTCTCCTCAGGGCAAAGCAAAAAAGGTTTCCGAATTTGGAGTCAGCTAATTTTCAGATTTGGAGGAGGTGGGCTGCTCTTCAGATACCCTGGTATAAGCAGATGTCTCTGTGTTGGTCGGAGTCTGCTATCCTGAAGTGCACTTCCTCAGGTGCATGGTTTTGGAGGCAAAGTTACTTTCTGTCCTGCCACTGGCACTAGATGATCACTTCCGTTTTCTGCCTAGAATAGATAAGCCCTACCCTCAACCCCTGCATGTGCGCACTCGCACACACACACACGCACAGAGACTTGGAAAAAGTTTCTGCTTCAACATTCCACCATCCTGCAGCAGCAGCAACAAACTCCAATGCTACATTTGGCTTATTGGGATCTAAATCTCACAAGCACCCCAGAAGACTGTCTGCACCCTGCACAGTAAACTGAGATTCCTAGTTATTTATTCAAGGTCTATGGCTGTAGCTAAGGAAACCCTAACACTTTCAAAGCTGTCTTTTTTTCCACTACTAGGGGCTATTTTTATAGTACCACTGGCAGACTATCAGAATGAATGAAACAAAACTAGCAATAAAAATAAGGTATGCCAAATTAGAAGTCCCATTCAAGAGTTGGTCCCCAAAGTACAAGAGCTTTTTAACAGAGGTCCATCTCTTGATATTTTCAAAAAATTCCAACAATTTAAAATTTGGGTCAGTTTCATTAGATCTGTAGTATATTTTTCACAATGCAATTATGCAAAGAACTGGTAAATGTCTGGTAAATGTCTCCACAGAGTATAACTGATGTTGAAATTATTTACTGCTACAACTCACAGAAGAAACATTTCTGATGTTTAATCATAAGGCAAATAATATAAAAATCTTTTGCAAACAAAATAGGCTAAAAGATCTTTGCGTCTATGTGCTAAAAACTTTCTGAAAGGCTTCTTTGATCTTATTTACTCCAGAATTTCATCTAATTGATCATATAATTGTAAAGCATAGATAATAAAGAACAATGAAATAAATAAAGGATTCTGTTTCTTTGGAGACAGTGAAAAGCTATTTAATAGAGGCTTTATGAAAGGAGTTACATAGCTTAGATCCATTTAGTTTCTGATTGCTAATTTTCATTATTTTAATTTCTAATTATTCTTAATGAGATAGCTCAGGAAATCCTCAACTATTGCTCTAGCTAAGATATTCAACGAGGTCAAATATTAGAAGCTGAAACATACACACAACTATCTGACTAATAGCGTATACTGCAAACAGCTGCTTAATAAATCTGTTTTCATTCTGCCCTTGCCCATTCAAATTCGCTTCTGATCCACAGTCAGTTATGTTGCTCAGAAAAACCATCTCTCAATTTTAACCACGTCAAAGGTACAGTAAACAAAACCAAAACCAAGTAAAATGAGGAAAAATATTCTCCGGTTTAGTTAAAATGCAGCTTCAGTTGTGGGGTCATTTACCCCAAATAATGGGAAAATACCCAAAGGCCCAGAACACAACATGAGTTACTGCAAGGAATAGATCTAAGGGTATGTTTTCACCAGTAATGTTAAAGCACTTCTGCGGCAGCGCTTATCGTGGCTGTGTAGTTGCAGCACTATGCAGTTGCAAGAGAGAGCTCTCCCAGCACTGTAAAAAAAACCAAAACAAACAAACAAACAAAAAAAAAACCCACCCCCACGAGGGGAGTAGCTACCAGTGCTGGAAGCGCTGCTCCCAGCACTGGTACACTGTCTACACTGCCACTTTACAGCACTGAAACTTGCAGCGCTCAGCTGGGGTGTTTTTTCACACCCCTGAGCGAGAACATTTCAGCGCTGTAAAGTGGCAGTGTAGACAAAGCCTAAGACAGTAAGTTCTCAGGAACTGAGCTCTGTGGCAGGCTCCATGAATGCTGCTCTCATATGAATCAGAACTAGGGCTGTCCATTGCCATCAAGGATGTGGCAGGAGTTGTCCCCAAGTGGTTAATCCAATGAATATAAATATTCTGGCTGAAATATTGGATAACATCTACTATACCAGAAACCTCTATGCAAATAGCCTTTTTCATATTTGATGGTGTGTGTGTCTCTCTGGATATTAGCTTTTTTGTCTGCTTGTGTGATATATAATCTTCTCATGATGATTGTACACTTTGAATTCTGTGATGTAATTGAAATAAATATATTTGAAAATATAGAAAAACATCCAAAATAGTTAATAAATTTCAACTGGTATTTTATTGTTTAACAGTTCATTAAAACTGTGAATAATCACGATTAATTTTTTTTAACTAATCATGTGAGTTAACTGCGATTAATCGACAGCCCTAATATAATTCCGAAAAGTTCCCATGATTTATGGGAAATTTGTGGGGAAGAACTATATGTAAAGTTATACAAAATAATTAAAGTCTTCAGCTGTTACAAGAACTATGCACATTTGCCTAAAAAAGCCATTCTAGTACAATATAATTATCTTCAAAACTCAAAATCCAGCTATTCTTTTTAAATCTTCTGATCCGCTTTTCATTTTCTTCCCACATTCTTTACAAAAAAAAAAAAGAGGGGGGGAGATTTCTAATACCAAGCAAAATACAGCATTTGAATTAGTCGGGAAAACTGTGCAAAGCTATGCACTAATCATTAAATTATAGCTGTAAACAATCCAGTCAAACCTGTTAAATGTAATACAATATTTACAGAGTGAAGATATGAATGTGAGAAAACTCTAAAATATAAACCTGGGCATGGTCACAGAAAATAACCTTAAAGATTAGCTATCCAACTGTTTTTTAATTAGTTAGTCATAAAAATATGATTGTCATCAACAAAGCCGCCACTGCAGCCAAGACAAAAATAAATCTAAATCCTAAAATTAAAATGGAAAGCCAATAAAAAAATCAACAGGACTACAAATTAGAGAATATGTGCCCATGTGTAAGATTCTCATGAAAGGTGGACTTCCCCACAGAGAGCAAGATGATCAAGGCCTCGGATCACTTTAACCAACAAAAAGATCTAGGAGCCAGTAAAAATAAATGGGACAAAAGGCTTTTTCATAGATTCATAGATACTAAGGTCAGAAGGGACCATTCTGATCATCTAGTCCGACCTCCTGCACAGCGCAGGCCACAGAATCTCACCCACCCACTCCTACAAAAAACCTCACCTATGTCTGAGCTATTGAAGTCCTTAAATCATGGTTTAAAGACTTCAAGGAGCAGAGAAGCCTCCCTCCAGTCACCCATGCCCCATGCTACAGAGGAAGGCGAAAAACCTCCAGGGCCTCTCCAATCTGCCCTGGAGGAAAATTCCTTCCCGACCCCAAATATGGCGATCAGCTAAACCCTGAGCATATGGGCAAGATTCACCAGCCAGATACCCAGGAAAGAATTTTCTGTAGTAACTCAGATCCCATCCATCTAATATCCCATCTCAGGGGATTAGTCCTATTTACCCTGAATATTTAAAGATCGATTACTTACCAAAATCCCATTATCCCATCATACCATCTCCTCCATAAACTTATCGAGTAGAATCTTAAAACCAGATAGATCTTTTGCCCCCACTGCTTCCTTTGGGAGGCTATTCCAAAACTTCACTCCTCTGATGGTTAGAAACCTTCGTCTAATTTCAAGTCTAAACTTCCTGGTAGCCAGTTTATACCCATTTGTTCTTGTGTCCACATTGGTGCTGAGCTGAAATAATTCCTCTCCCTCTCCTGTATTTATCCCTCTGATGTATTTATAGAGAGCAATCATATCTCCCCTCAACCTTCTTTTCGTTAGGCTAAACAAGCCAAGCTCCTTAAGTCTCCTTTCATAAGACAAGTTTTCCATTCCTCGAGTCACTTTAACCAACAAAAAGATCTAGGAGCCAGTAAAAATAAATGGGACAAAAGGCTTTTTCTAATCATCTAGACCTATTATTCCTAATGTCAGGGTTGAAAAAAAGTCTTAAATTGAAAAAAAATTAGAGCTGCCCTGCAGAGAACAAAATTGTCAGAACCATAGAAAATTGTCAGAACCATATTGTGGACATTATTCTGGTAAGAAAAGAGGAGAGGAGACTATAATTAATCAGTCATTTAAGGACTGAGGAAATTAAAAAGCAAGGATGAAACAAAGTGCTAACTAGGAATCTTGTTCTACCTAAGAGGAGACTTCTACAAATATATCCCATGACTACGATACATTATATGAGGAATGCCACTAGTAATCAGAGTGGAGAGGAGCCAGAAGTCTCTCAATTCTTAATGGCAGTCCAGCCAAAAAACCAAAGGATTTGAAACATTTTTGTTTTGTTTTGAAGCATTTCATTCAGCTTTTAAAATTCTATTCATCCACTATGCTAGAATGAGCAATTTTTGTTGACAGGTCAGTGAAATATGATATTTTTTGTTCATCACTATCACCATCTGTGATAGGGCTCAGCCCTCTCCCCATCTTTAGGTCCCTTGAATGTACACTGACCCTTATGTGCCTTCTCTCTTAGCTATTCAGCTCAGCTACCACCATGTGCAACTCCTTATGTCATATTGCTCCTGAGCTTCATAGCAGGAATCTAGGGAATCCACTCTCTCTCTAGCTTGTGGAGTGCAAGAGAAGGGAAAAACTGTTTAGGCTGGCGGGAATCCCCATAATAGTACTCAGGGAATTTTGGGTCCTGCTCCTTGGGCAGCTTCCTGCTAGTTGGTTGCTGATACAAGACAGTGCTCAGCCTTTCTTGCTGGGCTTTTGCCTCTTATCCCAACTGTTTCTGATCAACCAATTACCAAGACATGGGGAAGTAGCTACTCTGTCGCTTAACCTCATATTGATTATAGCAGAATGGTGAATGAGTAGATGTTTGTGCCTAAGCTGCTAAATTTTTATAATAGTTTTACAAGGCTCATTTATTTTCTTTGGTTATAACACCACTCCATTATCAGTGACATAAGGACTGCGACTGTGCCAATCAGAAAATTGTTGTGGATGATTACTATGTATTTAAATTACAGACATCTTGGTTGTAATTATGAAGTTCTAAAGCTTACATTATGTATTAATCAATATTAGGAAAATCAGTGATGGAAAAATGATTTTTTAACTGTGATATGCATCATATGCAAAGAGAATTATTGTAGCTTTCTCCTAAGGTTACATTCAAAGGACAAAATCTTTGCCTGGCAAAATAAAGAATAAGGTATCAAAGAGTTAGCCATGTTTTTTCAGCATGAAAAGATTCCCTGTATCTCAAGAGGCAAATTACAAGTAACACTCTAGATGTATTATTATTAATTGAGTGCCATAAGCATACTTGGTTGTCACAGGTTCACCTAACCCAATGGAGCATTTCACAAAGTAAACACCCTTTAAGTCAATTTAGGTTAAATTCAAAATTGCCACCAAGGGTTCAAATTCTGCAAAGTAAAACATTTTTAAAGTAAAAAATTAGAAAACTGCATATGACAGAAATAATGCTAAATGTTTCATTGTTGAAAACCTTCCATAGTCCACATTTTATGGATACTGGTAAAGCTGTACTTGATAGACCATCTTATAAGGATTCATCATTTAGACTAATAACTTTGTCCTCTTCAGAAGACAGTTTGATACAGAGGGCCAGAATGAGTAAACTCTTGCAAGGTCAGTTGTACGTGCATAATTTCAGCACCTCTGAACCAGAAAATAAGCCCCCTAATATCTGATGTCATACCCAGACTTCGAGACACAAGGGGGAATTTATAATCTGAAACCTGAAATTGTATTTATTCAAGCCTAATTTAATGGTGTCTAGTTGGAGTCTGTTTTTGAAGTTTTTTTATTGTAAAAGTCGCAATATTACAACAAAAAAACTTCAAATACAGACTCCAACGAGAGACTGCTGAATTGGAATTAATTTGCAAACTAGACACCATTAAATTAGGCTTGAATAAAGACTGGGAGTGGATGTGTCATTACACAAAGTAAAACTATTTCCTCATGTTTATTTCCGCCCCCCCCCCCCCCCGCACTGTTCCTCACACGTTCTTGTCAACTGCTGGAAATGGCCCATCTTGATTATCACTACAAAAGGTTTGGGTTTTTTTCCTCTCTCCTGCTGGTAATAGTTCACCTTAACTGATCACTCTCATTATAGTGTGTATTATAACACCCATTGTTTCATGTTCTCTGTGTATATAAAATTGTCCTACCGTATTTTCCACTGCATGCATCTGATGAAGTGGGCTGTAGCCCACGAAAGCTTATGATCAAATAATTTTGTTAGTCTCTAAGGTGTCTCAGGTACTCATGTTCTTCTTAATAGTATGTTTAATAGGTGTTTTATAGGTGTTAAGATATGTATAATGAGACTTGTTAAGAATATACATTGTTCCACTTAAAAACCAAACCAAACGTTTTAGTAACACATAATAATACTTCATCTGAACTGAGACTGTTTATACGGAAACACTCTAATAGACTTTATGCCTTTTTATGTGTAAATTATATAAAAAGAGAAAATGCTGTATTTGAATAAGTTTATTACTACCTGCATATTTTATTTTTAAACCAAGAACACAATTACTACTATCTAGTCTGGAGATATGAGAATTGACTCATCTTTCAGAAGAAATGTCAGAAAATGCTATGCAAGTTGTATAAACAAATATGCTCATACTTATTCCACTAAGAGAGTATAAGAACAATATCTTGGAGGAAAAAACACCACCAACAAAAAAAATCATGCAGGAATTCCACAATTGTGGACTGTCATAACCAGTGGCCATCATTAAACAGTTTAACTGTAAATCTGATTAAGAAAACAGTCTGATACCGGTGAATTTTCTCTCAGACCCAGCAACATGTGCTTTCAGATAATTCAGGTAATTTTAAAGCCATAACAAATATAAAAATAGTAAACAGAGTATCCTATGAATAAAATCCAGGCACAAGGAATCCACAGCAACAAAAGTGGATCTATATTAAAGAATACGAGCTACCTAGTCTTATCACAGAAACAATATATACAATAGGTGTTAATCCACCAAACAAATGTACCTTATTAGGTGTCAGTATTATATAAAATGATTGGTAAATGAGGAGGGTAGACAAAGATTAAACAGTCTTATGAACATAAAACATAAAGACCCCCTAATTCTCAATATACTCAAAACACAATATAAGGTCCAAGTCTCTATTTGTACTTTGGCACCACAATGGCCCTAAAGTCAGTTTAATTGATTGTCATATCTGCACAGGTCTTGAACATGGATCTACAGTTAACTGTTCCCTGCTCCCATTCAAAGGCTCACTACTAATGAACTAAACAGGAGGGATTATGAAATCTGAAGTTACATCAGGGAGGGATTCCCTGGTCCTGATCAGAGCTTCATATTTAAACTCAGAGGCACAGGAAGTTGTCTGCATAGCTGGGCTCTACCTGGCTGCTACATTGGATCCTGCCTTCTCACCTGATTCCCAAGTCCTGCTTCTCTGCCTTGCTCCTGGTCAAGGGCAGCGCCAGCCTCTTCACATTCTGGGGGCCGGAGTGAGCTAGACAGAAACTTGGAGGGGCTGCACACACCCCGCTCCATGAGGCCCCATCCCTCTTTGTTGCCACACCCCCTGCTCCTCCTCAGGTAATTGCCTGTCATGCCTCTTCCTTCCCTCCCTCCTTGAGGCCTTGCCCCATGGCCAGGCCAGAACCTGGAGCTGGGCAGTGAGGGGTAGCTGCTGCACTGGCTGGTGCCATGGTGTGGGCAGCTGCAGTGCTCCCCAATATCCTCCTCCCTCTTCTACTGCACTGGGACTGTGGCTGCTGGCCAGACTGGACCAGAATGAGGGACCCAGATGATTTGCCACCACCTCTACCAGCTTTGGCTGAATCCCAGTCACCGCCTGGGATGAATCAGCATTGGACTTTAACAGCAGCAACAGCAGCTCCAGCCCATCTCAACTAACTTCTTTTCTTTTCTCCAAAAGGATCATTACCACCATCTTTGATATCATCTAAAAGACTGTCAAACCAGAGGTGGAGAGGAGTTTCCTTTTAAAAACTTCTCCACCAAAGGAAAAGGAACAAAAGATGTTGTTAAAATGAAAGCCTTACTTAATACTTTACATTTCAAATGGTTTAATTGTTTTTCCTTCTTTTCTGTATCTTTAATAGAAGGTCAAAAAAGATGTTTAATTATGTGTTTGCCCTGGTACAAAGCAGGCTGAGGTCTATGTGTGCCAAACCCTGGACCTTGTTTAACACTGTTTACTATTGAACAGAGATTGGGTTATGTTAACACCTTTAGCCAACATATTCCATTTAAAAGAATGCAACAGTAAATATACTGTTCATTTGATTTTAACCTTCTGCATATCTTGCTATGACAAGTTATTCCTGATAAAGAGGCAGCAGAATAGCCCAAGGTTGAAACACGTAAAGCAACATCTGCAACCCAATGATTCATTTTGACTTTGTCTGGAAGTAAATGACCAGCACAAATACTCTATCACTTAGCCGGGTAGTCAGGAAATCAAAGTTCATTTAAATATACCCTAATTATTTCATAAAACATTTACTGTAATTTATCACAGCTCTCAGAACAGAGATGGAAAGAAAAGTTTTACACACATTTGAAAGTTCTGCTAAAATCCCTGTACACAGAAAACATATATCCAACACTTGAAAAGCCATTTGATTATAGAAAATTTTAAACATTGCATACAAACACCAGTTGTGGGCTAAACCATCCTGAGGAAGAAACCCTAAGAGCAGCCAAGACTGGGGAGAAAATTTCAGATGATCTTTGTGTTACCTCATTACTATTGTTGTGTGTGTGTATGCACCAAATCCCAGGAAAAGGAGGAGTTTAGAATTTACAGAGTCTGTAGACTGCATCTGATGAGCAGGTTAGGAAAGGTGAAAGTTCACAGCGTAATTTTAAGGAGGCTAAAGTTGCTGTCTTGAATTTTTTGGGTCACATACTGTGGTATCTCCCTTAATATTATGGGTCATTTCACTTTGCTAAAGAGTCTTATGAAGTCTTCATGATATTCTGGCTATACTACAATTTAAGATTCAGATTATAATATAATTTATGTTCTATAATGTCTTTTAAGAAAATTAAATAAAGAATTCATTATAAACAAGGCTGTTCTGTAGAAGTTCTAGAAATGTCCAATTCATATGGAACATAGCAGCTTTGTATTTGCCCTCATGAAATGCAGAATGAAGTAGAATACTTATGAGATTTTCTCTCTTTATAAAGGTATTACAATTCTACATATCTAATGTGCTCTAAAAACACCTGCTTGGTTGAAAAATTTTATGCCCCAGAAAGAGGCAGAGGTGCTTGTTTTTCCACTGCAGATAGGAATCCTGCTCTTACAAGCACTCTAAATCAATCTGAAGATATAGCTGAGAGTAAACAGGAAAGAGACTTCAAGAAGGGGGAAAAAAGACTATATATACAAGAAAAAACATTTAGTATTTGGCAAGCTAACTTTTATAATGAAACCATAATCACATGAATTAATTAAAAACTCAAATATCCAGACTACAACTGTTTATGATGAATCATTACTGGAGCTGTCACTGTAAGTAATCAGTTATGGTATCTCATTGCAATCCTACAATTCATACATGTCTATATAAATCTAAAATAAATACTTTAACCCTAAACTCTGTATACAGAATCATACACAATACTGAGATAAATGAGATCTGAGATGTAGGCCAGGTTGGAAATGTCCAGGACCTTGAGAGAGGGGAATCTTTCCATCTACCATCACAAGAAAACACTACCACAGTTTTCCCCATCATAGAATCATAGAATCATAGAATATCAGGGTTGGAAGGGACCCCAGAAGGTCATCTAGTCCAACCCCCTGCTCAAAGCAGGACCAAGTCCCAGTTAAATCATCCCAGCCAGGGCTTTGTCAAGCCTGACCTTAAAAACCTCTAAGGAAGGAGATTCTACCACCTCCCTAGGTAACGCATTCCAGTGTTTCACCACCCTCTTAGTGAAAAAGTTTTTCCTAATATCCAATCTAAACCTCCCCCATTGCAACTTGAGACCATTACTCCTCG
Source organism: Dermochelys coriacea (assembly GCF_009764565.3). Classification (NCBI taxonomy): domain Eukaryota; kingdom Metazoa; phylum Chordata; order Testudines; family Dermochelyidae; genus Dermochelys; species Dermochelys coriacea. The sequence continues at coordinate 88,874,575 of NC_050074.1, read as the reverse complement.
TTCTGTCATCTGCTACCATTGAGAACAGTCTAGAGCCATCCTCTTTGAAACCCCCTTTCAGGTAGTTGAAAGCAGCTATCAAATCCCCCCTCATTCTTCTCTTCTGCAGACTAAACAATCCCAGCTCCCTCAGCCTCTCCTCGTAAGTCATGTGCTCTAGACCCCTAATCATTTTTGTTGCCCTTCGTTGTACTCTTTCCAATTTATCCACATCCTTCCTGTAGTGTGGGGCCCAAAACTGGACACAGTACTCCAGATGAGGCCTCACCAGTGTCGAATAGAGGGGAACAATCACGTCCCTCGATCTGCTCGCTATGCCCCTACTTATACAACCCAAAATGCCATTGGCCTTCTTGGCAACAAGGGCACACTGCTGACTCATATCCAGCTTCTCGTCCACTGTCACCCCTAGGTCCTTTTCCGCAGAACTGCTGCCGAGCCATTCGGTCCCTAGTCTGTAGCGGTGCATTGGATTCTTCCATCCTAAGTGCAGGACCCTGCATTTATCCTTATTGAACCTCATTAGATTTCTTTTGGCCCAATCCTCCAATTTGTCTAGGTCCTTCTGTATCCTATCCCTCCCCTCCAGCGTATCTACCACTCCTCCCAGTTTAGTATCATCCGCAAATTTGCTGAGAGTGCAATCCACACCATCCTCCAGATCATTTATGAAGATATTGAACAAAACGGGCCCCAGGACCGACCCCTGGGGCACTCCACTTGACACCGGCTGCCAACTAGACATGGAGCCATTGATCACTACCCGTTGACCCACCCAGGCCCATCGTCATTTTGTTGTCTTCAATTCCTCCTTCCCCCCAAATTTTTGTCAAATATTGACAAATTTTGTTAGTTATTACTCTGCTTCTCTAAATTCCATCCTGTGTTCTTCAGCTCTACTGTTAAACCAAATTCCAGATGTCAAATACTGCAACCTTCAGCACACTTTCTCAAGTTCACTCAGAATGCTGTTGGTAACATCACCTTCCATTTGTCATTCTGCCAATGTCACTTCCTGTTCTTAATCCTGTCATCGCTGATTTTACATTTCTTTCTACATCAAGTTCAAGCTTCTCATGCTCAATTCAAGGACCTGGGCAATTCATCCATCTTTACCTCTCCCAATGTTCCCTCTTCACTCCTTTCCCTCTCACTGTGAGGTTAAATCATACACAAGTTAGGGCTATGCTAAAATCTTTGCAGATACCCCCTAAGAATGCTCAGAAGTTTATAACTTTTCATTAGTGTAGAGATCTGTTTGTATAATATTATAGTTTAGAGATGCTTCCTCATAAGGGACAGTATTATGAACATAGGAATAGGGAGATGTGTCCTGAAGGCAGGGTTTGAGAACACCTCATGACTATGTGCAGCAGCTCACTACAGAAGTTCTCCAGTTTGTTTTATTAAATGTTGTATTCCTTTCTCATTCACTGTTTTTTTTATTTCATGAACCCCAAGATCATTACATGGTGTCAGAAGTGCTGAATAAAAAAGAAACTGCAGTCATTTGAAGTTAACTCCTGTGTTTGCAACTGAAATCAAAGACAAAGGGAGGCACCAGAGAAGCATGTGGAGAATCAGGCACATGCTTTTGCATATATTTGGTGAGCACAATAGTAGCTTGACTAGCTTAAGAAGGGGGAAAAAGCCAAAAATGGATGTGTTGCAACTCCACTCAGTCAGCAATTGTCAGGCAATGTTGCAGAGAACTGGAAAATATTCAGACAGAGATTTGAATTGTGTTTAGCAGCCTTAGAGGCAGAGGAGAAAAATGATAAGGTGAAATTATCAATTCTTTTGCATGTTGTTTGGGAGGAGGCACTGGATATTTATAACAACTTTAAGTTTTAAGAAGGTGAAAGCATGAAGTTAAGTAAAATACTGACTAAATTTGAGGAACGTTGCATGCCAAAAAGGAAGGAAACATTTGAGAGCGATTTTTTTTTTTACATGCGTGGAAAAAAAAATAGATGACACCATAGAGCAATGTGGCACAGAATTAAGGAAACTCAGTAAAACCTATGACTTTGGTGAGCTGACAGTTTCTAGATCAGAAATAGAATAATTTGTGGCATTAAAGACAACAAGTTAAGAAAGAGACTGCTCTATGAAGGAGATTTAACTTTAGAAAAAAGTCTCCAAATATGCAGGGCAGCAGAAATTGTGAAAGCAGAAGCCAAAAAGCTGAATTCATCAGAAGAGGGTATCCAAGTTCTAAGTACAAAAGAATATAGCCAGAACTGATCAAATCAAAGAGTGGAACCCCTCACTATGAAAACCACTTGCTGAGGGAAGACTGGGTACAGATGGTCATGTGGATCACAGCATGGCCCCAAACAGTGTGCTGCCTTTGGAAAACTCTGTCATAAATGTGGGGAAAGTAATCATTTTGCAAAACACTGCTGTCATAAATATAAAGGGAAGGGTAAACATCTTTAAAATCCCTCCTGGCCAGAGGAAAAATCCTTTCACCTGTAAAGGGTTAAGAAGCTAGGATAACCTCGCTGGCACCTGACCAAAATGACCAATGAGAAGACAAGATAGTTTCAAATCGGGAGGGGGGGAGAAACAAAGGGTCTGTCTGTGTGATGCTTTTGCTAGGGACAGAACAGGAATGGAGTCTTAGTACTTAGTAAATAATCTAGCTAGATATGCGTTAGATTATGATTTCTTTAAATGGCTGAGAAATTAGACTGTGCTGAATAGAATGAATATTTTTGTCTTTGTGTCTTTCTTGTAACTTAAGGTTTTGCGTAGAGGGATTCTCTATGTTTTGAATCTAATTACCCTATAAGGTATTTACCATCCTGATTTTACAGAAGTGATTCTTTTTACCTTTTCTTATATTAAAATTCTTCTTGTAAGAAACTGAATGCTTTTTTCATTGTTCTTAAGATCCAAGGGTTTGGGTCTGTGGTCACCTATGCAAATTGGTGAGGATTTTTATCAAGCGTTCCCAGGCAGGGGGGTGCATGGTTTTGGTGAGGATTTTGGGGGGGAAAGACGTTTCCAAACAACTCTTTCTCAAAAAATAAACCCGGACATTTGGTAGTGGCAGTGGAAGTCCAAGGGCAAAGGGTAAAATAGTTTGTACCTTGGGGAAGTTTTAACCTAAGCTGGTAAAAGTAAGTTTAGGAGGTTTTCATGCAAGTCCCCACATCTGTACCCTAGAGTTCAGAGTGGGGAAGGAACCTTGACAGCTGCAGATCCAAAAATGCAGACAAGTCAAGTCTATTCAGCTGAAGACAATCTACTTGGGGAGTTTTTCAGACAGACTGGGATCTTGAAAGCCTAATGAGAGGGATTGGATACTGCCTATGACAGTGAATAGAAAAATTATTCCACCAAACCTAGACACAGGAGCTCACTGTTCTGTCTGAAGAAAAGATTATGAAAGACTGAAAAGAAGACCAAAACTGGGAACACCATAAATAAAAGTAACTGGTTATGTAGGAGCAGGATTTTATATTTGTACTATAAGAATTAATGTATGTCTTGATTTCATCCTGCTAGCCCTCCCCATTTGAATAGCAGAAAGGAATGACCCTCTGGGACTATGAGATTCTGTTTTCCCATATGCATTACAATTAGGACCTGTTATAAAGTTTAGTTAATAAGAGACAGGATTTTGTATTGTGTCTATGTTAATTAGATTAAAGGAACGTTGAAGGCCTGAGCACAATGTAAACTGTTTTTGACCACAAGATTTAGTGAAGTTTAATTTCTGTCTTCTCTGTGAGAGACTGTGTGAATGAGGGATGCATGCATCAGGAAAAGATAAGGTGTGAAGGCCATTGTTATAGCCAGATGGTCAAAGAAGAAGGAGTGAAGAGACTTAACAACACCAGAAAATCATCAATGTGCATCCATAATGAAGGAAGGGCAGATTGATGACCCTGAGCGGAAGGCTAGCACCCATAAAGACAATTGATTAAATTGAAACCAGGACAGGATGATCCTCTCAGAGGTGTTTTGAAATGTTAACACCAATCAAGGAGTAACCAGTCAGAAACTGACACAGCAAAATCCATAGACTTCAACAGAGAAAAAGGACTATAAAAACAGGGTGCTTGGCCATGAGACTTTGGGTTCGTCTTGCCACACTCCAGGAGCATCGGATCGCGACCGTCAGAGCCCTGCTCCCCTCTGTGACCAATCTGGCTGGCCACGAGATTTATCCAGACTCTGGACTGGTAATTATAAACACCAACTGGCAGGACTCTGTGTGTGTGTGTGTGTGTGTGTGTGTGTGTGTGTGAGTGTGTGTGTGTGTGTGAGTGAGAGAGAGAGAGATTGAAAAGCATATGCTAACTGATGTATTTACAATGCACGCGGCATTTTGCCTTATCCCTCTTATAAGATGCTATTGGTATTATTTTATTAGTGTAACTGTTATTCTGGAACAAAAATACCAGTGAAAGGGAGATGCATTGTTAGCATCAATCATAAAAACACCACGTATAAGCTCCCATTCATTGTGTTGCCAAAGGAGGTGACAGCAACTGTAGGCCTGGCTGTATGTGAGAAACTCAATCTAATGAAATGGGTGCTCTCACTACGAAATCATACTGAACCTGGCTATCAGGCAATCTTTCAGGACTATTTCAAGGGTTGGGTTGCTTACAGGGTTAACATATAATCCAGATAAACAAGCAGGTCCCTCCAGTTATCCATCCATACAGAAAGGCCATTTGCACTCCATGATAAACTCAAGGCCTAGCTTGCAAGAATGGAAGCAATGCAAGTAATACAAATAATTAAGGAGCCAACAGAATGGGTGAGTTCCGTTGTCATTGTGGAGAAAACTAATGGCTAGCTACACAAATGCTTAGATACCAGAGACCTCAACAAGGCTATAAAAAGAGAACATTTTAAACTACCAGGCAGAGAAGAGATTATATCTCAATTTGAAAATGCTCAATATATCAGTAAATTGGATGCAGCCTATGGTTTTTGGCAGCTAAAATTAATTGAGGAAAGCTCAGAAATGTGCACATTTAATACACCATTTGGAAGATACAGATTCTTACGCTTACCCTTTGGCATAGCTTCAGAACTAGAAGTGTACCACAAAACCATACATATGATCTATGAACATACTAATGGTGTTGAAACTTCAGTTGATGATTTCATCTGGAGCTGAATGAAAGAAGAGCAAGATTGTAAACTTCAGGAAGTTGTGGATGCAACTGGAGCTGAAAACCTCATACTAAATAGGGAGATATGTGTTTTAGAGGTTAAGAACTGACTTTTGTTGAGGGCTTTATTTCCAAGAAAGGTGTAAAACCTGATAAAGAGAAAGATTTCAGCCATTGAAATGATGCCACATCCCCCGTCAAAGATGTCCAATGGTTCCTGGTTAATTATCTTGGAAAATGCATACCTAATATATCTATCCAAATAGTGGCTTTGAGAAAAACCCCAAATGAATGGTATTGGGGTGCAGAACAGGAGGAATCATGGGAAGGTTTAAAGCAACAAGTGAAAAAAGAACCAGTGTTGAAGTTCTATGCACCAGGAAGGCCTATTAAAATTTCAGCAGATGCTTCACAGTCTTATTTTACAGAAACATGAGGTTTGTTGGCAACCACTGGCATATGCATCCAAATCACTGAATGAGGCAGAAAGCAGATACATACAGATTGAAAATGAGCTTTAAGAAATATTGTTTGCATGTGAGAGATTCAATCGGTATATTTATGGACAGACAGTGGAAATTGAAATGGACCACAAGCCCCTGATTACATTATTTAGCAAAATGCTAGATGACTGTACCTTAAGGATTCAAAAAATGATGATAAAGCTGCAAAAGCATGATTTGGTTGTGACCTGCACACCCGGTAAATTCATGTTCACTGCCTATGCACTTTCCACAGCAGTGGCTGCAACAAAACAAGAGAAGATTTTAGAGATGCAAGCCTGTGTAGATCGGATTGTAACATCAATTCCCATAGCTAACAGGAAACGGCAACAAATAAAGGAAATGGAGAAAGATGAATCATTGGGAATCCTTAAAGAAGTGATAATTAAAGGTGACCTGAAGAAACAAGCAATTGCTGTTCAACTTTAAGAGACTATTGGAACTGCAGACATGAATTTACTGTGATAGATAGAGTGATTTTCAAGGCAGTAAGGTTGTAATTCCAATGAGTCTCTGAAAAGAAATGCTATGGAAGATCCATGAGGATCATTTAGAAATTGAGAAATGGAAACAATGAGCATATGAGGTGCTGTATTGGCTGTGGATCAATCACATCACTAACGGGATAGGAAACTGCTTTTCCTGCTTGAAATACAAACCATGCCAACAAGCAGAGCCACTGAGAACTCCTCCAGTTCCACAAATGCTTATGAGAAGGTTGGCACTGATTTATTTTCCTGGCAATCAAAGGATTATTTAATAGTCACAGATTATTATTCTCTGTATCCAGAAATTTGCACACTGCACAGTACTAGTAACAAGTCAGTGATAGCCAGCATGAAAGGAATCTTCTCCAGACATGGAATTCAGATGAAGTCTTTATCAATAAGGGGCTGCAATATTCCAGTGCAGATTTTAGGCAATTTGCCGTACATTGGGATTTTCATCCCCAAACATCAAATCCAAATTACCACCAATCAACTGGACTTGTGGAAAGGTCTACACGGTCAGTAAAGAACCTTATGAAAAAGACTTTTGACACTGTGGGTGATTTATACAAAGCGTTACTGGTTTGGTTTACCGAAGTACACCCGTGGAGAATGGCTTTTCTCCATCTCAGCTGTTAATGGCAAGAAGTATCAGATCTAATTTACCAGTTACTGATAACTTGCTGAAATCTCATAACAATGAAACCACACAGAAAATGAAAGAAAACCAGAAGTGGAATTAGACGTATTATTTTGACAAAAAGGCCTGTGATCTCCCATCTCTTAAACCAGGTGATAGAGTGTGCCTGAGGAATCACACCTCTAATAGTTGGTGCCAAAGGGGTACAATTAAAGAATAGCTGCATCCAAGGTTTTATGTAGTCCAGACAGATCAGGAGAACACATTTAGACATAATCAAAGGGATCTACTAATAATCCCAGAAAGTTTGAAAACACGGACAGTAGATGTGGACTCTGGCATTTCCCTGTCAATGCACAAGGAGAAACTGTCAAGGAACAAGCAAATAACTCAGACTCTAATGAAAGGCTGATACTGAGAAGTTCAGAGCAGGAGATTAAATGTCCTGAAAGACTCGGAGACTTGCTAACCTGCCTGGAGAAAGGGGATTTCAGGAAAGTGAGTGGTAAGGACTCACTCGAGAGTGATGTGTTGGTAAACTTCTGCTCTCTATGTAGTTGTCACATGCAGTTTATAGAAATGTACTGCATGGGTTGAGAATTTAATGCATGTGTTAATAGATAGTTGTCAGCTGTTAATATATATGCATATAAAAGAGTTAATTTGTGTTTTTAAGGGAAGATGTAGAGATAAATTTGGAGAAGATTATAATTTAGAGAGACTCTCTCATAAGGTATTATGAACATAGAATTTGGGAGACCTGAAGGCAGGGGTTGGGAACACCACATGACTGTGTGCAGCAGCTTAGTATAGAAGCTCTCCAGTTTGTTTTATTAAAGTTTTGTTCCTTTCTCATCCACTGGTTTGTTATTTAACAAAACTCAAGATGCTTACAATTGGTACTGGTTTTTATTACCATTCTCTCAAAACAGGTGAAAATATTATATCTCAATAAGATATATATCCATGTGATGTTTCAAATCCTGGACTTCATCTGTTTTTTGCTTTCAAAGGGGGATTACTTACCTATGTGGTTTTAATAAAAAGAAGTTTGTTTCTCCCCATTCCCATGACTCAAAATTAGCAAAAGGGTTTGTGCTCAAACTTTCCAAAATTAGTGGTGGCAAATCATCTTTGGGTACAAAACTTGGACTTTTCACCTCCAAAAGTGAATTGTTTAAAAAATTGCAGGAGTTTATGATGGAAATTATAATGTTAACTGAAGTGGGTATCTCTTATTGAGTTAAACCTAACAGGCTTGAAATGTTTACCTGGTTCAAAGCAGGATGTTATTTTAACTTATATATGAAAAATTTACTATTGAAGAACAAACAAAAATAGAGATCAATAAATGGCTTAAACTCAGTTTGTTTCAACTGAAATAATTAACTAGGACTTTTCAAGGCTGCTGGTGAGATTAATAAATTATTACAGCAATAGACAAAAATCATCTTAAGACAAGAGGACAATTTGCATGTATGGCCATCAGAAATTTATTTTGATTGGACACTTTTGATGAGACACGGTTGCTATGTTTTTTTGGATAGTTCTGGAGAGCACTTGGCAGCTCTTGAACTTTGGGGGTAGATTGAGCACCACCACCATCACCACATTCATCAATTGTACGGCCACTGCATTCTGGATCCCAGGGATTTACCATCACGCTAATAAGGCTTTCCATTTTTTGATCCTCAAAACATGCTCTTATCAGACCAGACATGGAGGGGACATGGACAAAATTTGCTATCTCCCAATAAGATCCGTTTTCCCTCTGAAATCTCTGGTTTTGGTTTCAGTAGAATTTGGCTCAACCAGCCAGGACAATGACATTGCAACCCTCCGCTGTGACCAGATTAGTAAACAAACAGCAATTCCTGAAAAGACCAACCTCAATCCAAAACAAACAGAAATCATTTGCTTCCACAAATAGCATATAACAGCAAAATTATCCAAACATTTTTCAGAGACAGAGTCATGAAACCAGGGTACAGGAGTGGAAAATTAGGTTGTTGACCCCTTTGTTGTAGTCTTTCAGCAACCTGAACTGAGCTGCAAGGATCAGAGCCAGGAACTGCATTTCCTATATTTTTTCTATTCTTTTTCCCTGCATTGTTTTGTCTTAAGAAGAAAGAGGATTGGATTTTAGCATGAGAACCTGAGTGTTACAGCACCCAAATATTTTTTCTCACCCAGTAAAACATTCAGTGTAATTTAAAATACTTTTCTAAGTAACCCCCTCCCCATCCAATTTTGTGCAATTTGAAAAAGAGAGAGGAAGGGGGAATAAAAGTTTGTGAAAATGAAGCCTTACATTTAAAATTACTTTTTTTAATTCCTTTTTTGTATGTTTAATAAACATTTAAAATAATTTCTTGTTTGGTGCTGTACAACAACAAGCAAAACAGAGGCCCTGGTAACAAAACCCAACACCAAATTATTGTTAATGTTCTAGCAATGAGTGAAGTAATAAATAGCTTAACTTACTTTAATGTCCTAAAAAAAGCTATCCAATCCTCAAAACAGTTTGTATTAGCCTATTGTTTCCTTCAGAAAGGGACCATATCTTATACATTTGTAAGCAGGGTCTGAATGAACTCTCACCTGACAGCTAATTGGGATGGGAGAGAGACTTCAGGAGCAAACTGTATTTACATGCACATACCTACTCTAGGTAGGTATCTAGCAGACAGGAGCGGTGTAGCTCCAAGTCATCAACTTTGGCTGGTGCTGGGTTACAAATCACTTTACTACTAAATGCAGGAGTAGTGAAATGTTATCATCAGCATTGTCTTTATTGTCTGAGTGAAGGGGAGCAGAACTATGTCCCAAATGAGGAGGTCACGATCAGCTGAAAGGATCTCGATAAGCCAGAGGCTTGAATGCCAGACCCCTATGAAAGCAGAGAGGGGTGGGGACAGGTGTCCCAGCCAGGAAGTGAGGACTCTCTGTAACGATCCCTAGTCTGGTTTAACCTATTTCTGCACAGTGTTCAAATATAGAGCTAAACAGGCTTCATTAGGAGCCTTTTGTTATTTTAAGTGCTGAAATCATTTGTGGTGGGACAGTTTTTCTGCCCAGCCTGCTGAGAGCTAAAAATCACTAAGAGCTGACAATCACTAAGGGACTGACCTACAGAGGTCACAGCAGAGAGGCAGATCGCAGCAAAAGGTGGCCGGTAGGAGCGACCGGCAGAAGGCAGCGAGCAGTCAGCCAGCAGGAGGCAGCAAGAAATAGCAGCTGGTGGAGCAGCCAGCCAGAGCAAGTGCTGAGATGGCAGAGCAAGCCAGGAGCCTTCCTCCCCAGGTGGGAGGTGAACTCACACAGATGCACTCTGAACCCTGGATCCTCCCTGAGCAAGGACAACAACTGTGAGTAGGGTATGGTGAAGGAGCAGGGCGGGGGCACAGTAAAAGAAGTTTTGGTTGTAGAACTCAAAAACGTGAGGCAGAAGGCATTGCACCACGCACTCTGGGGTGGGCGTCCAGCTCACAGTTTTATATTTATGAATCCTCCTTGTGGCATTTTCCCTAATTAATGTTGGGTGACTTCTCTCCTTTCATTAAAAATTTCTTTTCTACACTCAGACTCTGTGCTTGCGAGTGGGGAAGTATTTACTCTCAGAGGTGCCCAGCGGTAGTGTTTAATTTTCCCAAGTTACACAGTGGGGGCTCAAGCCAATTCTAAGTTGTTTTGTTGAAAAGGAACCCCTCAATATTGAACCCGGTCCTGGTTGCTGCTGGCTCCACCTGGCAGAAGGGTTATACATTTATTCAATGCTAAGTGCTCAAATAGCATCCATTAAATATTAAAAGTGGGACCACGTCAACTCATGGACAGAAGGTGACCAAAAAAAAAGATTTGTGCCCAGTAATGGGCTTCTATTGGGTCCATTTCCCTGTTGGTAGAAAAGTGTCCTGATATTGTGGAACAGTCCATCACCAAGGGCATTGTTCTAGTATATCCACCCACTAGACATGCAATGGAGCATGGGATAGGGAAAGATACAGGACTCTCACACCCCTATAAAAATGTAATTGAACAGCTGTTACAGCTATAACAGATTGACTGGTTTCAGAGTAGCAGCCGTGTTAGTTTGTATTCGCAAAAAGAAAAGGAGTACTTGTGGCACCTTAGAGACTAACAAATTTATTAGAGCATAAGCTTTCGTGAGCTACAGCTCACTTCATCGGATGCATTTGGTGGAAAAAACAGAGGAGAGATTTATATACACACACAGAGAGAACATGAAACAATGGGTTTATCATACACACTGTAAGGAGAGTGATCACTTAAGATAAGCCATCACCAGCAGCAGGGGGGGAAAGGAGGAAAACCTTTCATGGTGACAAGCAAGGTAGGCTAATTCCAGCAGTTAACAAGAATATCAGAGGAACAGTGGGGGGTGGGGTGGGAGGGAGAAATACCATGGGGAAATAGTTTTACTTTGTGTAATGACTCATCCATTCCCAGTCTCTATTCAAGCCTAAATTAATTGTATCCAGTTTGCAAATTAATTCCAATTCAGCAGTCTCTCCTTGGAGTCTGTTTTTGAAGCTTTTTTGTTGAAGTATAGCCACTCTTAGGTCTGTGATCGAGTGACCAGAGAGATTGAAGTGTTCTCCAACTGGTTTTTGAATGTTATAATTCTTGACGTCTGATTTGTGTCCATTCATTCTTTTACGTAGAGACTGTCCAGTTTGGCCAATGTACATGGCAGAGGGGCATTGCTGGCACATGATGGCATATATCACATTGGTAGATGCGCAGGTGAACGAGCCTCTGATAGTGTGGCTGATGTGATTAGGCCCTATGATGGTATCCCCTGAATAGATATGTGGACAGAGTTGGCAACGGGCTTTGTTGCAAGGATAGGTTCCTGGGTTAGTGGTTCTGTTGTGTGGTGTGTGGTTGCTGGTGAGTATTTGCTTCAGATTGGGGGGCTGTCTGTAAGCAAGGACTGGTCTGTCTCCCAAGATCTGTGAGAGCGATGGCTCGTCCTTCAGGATAGGTTGTAGATCCTTGATGATGCGTTGGAGAGGTTTTAGTTGGCGGCTGAAGGTGAGGGCTAGTGGCGTTCTGTTGTTTTCTTTGTTGGGCCTGTCCTGTAGTAGGTGACTTCTGGGTACTCTTCTGGCTCTGTCAATCTGTTTCTTCAATTCAGCAGGTGGGTATTGTAGTTGTAGGAATGCATGATAGAGATCTTGTAGGTGTTTGTCTCTGTCTGAGGGGTTGGAGCAAATGCGGTTATATTGTAGCGCTTGGCTGTAGACAATGGATCGAGTGGTATGATCTGGATGAAAGCTAGAGGCATGTAGGTAGGAATAGCGGTCAGTAGGTTTCCGACATAGGGTGGTGTTTATGTGACCATCGCTTATTAGCACCGTAGTGTCCAGGAAGTGGATCTCTTGTGTGGACTGGTCCAGGCTGAGGTTGATGGTGGGATGGAAATTGTTGAAATCATGGTGGAATTCCTCAAGAGCTTCTTTTCCATGGGTCCAGATGATGAAGATGTCATCAATGTAGGGCAAGTAGAGTAGGGGCATTAGGGGACGAGAGCTGAGGAAGCGTTGTTCTAAGTCAGCCATAAAAATGTTGGCATACTGTGGGGCCATGCGGGTACCCATCGCAGTGCCGCTGATTTGAAGGTATACATTGTCACCAAATGTGAAATAGTTATGGGTCAGGACAAAGTCACAAAGTTCAGCCACCAGGTTAGCCGTGACAGTATCGGGGATACTGTTCCTGACGGCTTGTAGTCCATCTTTGTGTGGAATGTTGGTGTAGAGGGCTTCTACATCCATAGTGGCTAGGATGGTGTTTTCAGGAAGATCACCAATGGACTGTAGTTTCCTCAGGAAGTCAGTGGTGTCTCGAAGATAGCTGGGAGTGCTGGTAACGAAGGGCCTGAGGAGGGAGTCTACATAGCCAGACAATCCTGCTGTCAGGGTGCCAATGCCTGAGATGATGGGGCGTCCTGTGGAACCACCTGATCAACATCCTCTACAGCAAACAGGGAAAGATTAAGAATGAGCTCTCAAAACTGGATACCCTCATAAAGAACCAACCTTCCACACAAACTTCCTCGTGGCTGGACTTTACAAAAACTAGACAAGCCATTTACAAAACACACTTTGCTTCTCTACAAAAGAAAAAGGACACTAAGCTATCTAAACTACTATATGCCACAAGGGGCCACAACAATGGTTCCCGTAACCCACCCAGCAATATTGTTAATCTATCCAACTATACTCTTAGCCCAGCAGAAGAATCTGTCCTATCTCGGGGCCTCTCCTTTTGCCCCTCCACCCCCACGAACATGATACAGTTCTGTGGTGACCTAGAATCCTATTTTCGATGTCTCAGACTCAAGGAATATTTCCAACACACCTCTGACCAACATATTAACCCACAGAGACCTTCCTGCCAACACTACAAAAAGAAGGATTCTGGGTGGACTCCTCCTGAAGGTCGAAACAGCAGCCTGGATTTCTACATAGACTGCTTCCGCCGACGTGCACAAGCTGAAATTGTGGAAAAGCAGCATCGCTTACCCCATAACCTCAGCCATGCAGAACACAGTGCCATCCACAGCCTCAGAAACAACTCTGACATCATAATCAAAAAGGCTGACAAAGGAGGTGCTGTCGTCATCATGAATAGGTCGGAGTATGGACAAGAGGCTACTAGGCAGCTCTCCAACACCACTTTCTACAAGCCATTACCCTCTGATCCCACTGAGAGTTACCAAAAGAAACTACAGCATTTGCTCAAGAAACTCCCTGAAAAAGCACAAGAACAAATCCGCACAGACACACCCCTGGGGCCCCGACCTGGGGTATTCTATCTGCTACCCAAGATCCATAAACCTGGAAATCCTGGACGCCCCATCATCTCAGGCATTGGCACCCTGACAGCAGGATTGTCTGGCTATGTAGACTCCCTCCTCAGGCCCTTCGTTACCAGCACTCCCAGCTATCTTCGAGACACCACTGACTTCCTGAGGAAACTACAGTCCATTGGTGATCTTCCTAAAAACACCATCCTAGCCACTATGGATGTAGAAGCCCTCTACACCAACATTCCACACAAAGATGGACTACAAGCCGTCAGGAACAGTATCCCCGATACTGTCATGGCTAACCTGGTGGCTGAACTTTGTGACTTTGTCCTGACCCATAACTATTTCACATTTGGTGACAATGTATACCTTCAAATCAGCGGCACTGCGATGGGTACCCGCATGGCCCCACAGTATGCCAACATTTTTATGGCTGACTTAGAACAACGCTTTCTCAGCTCTCGTCCCCTAATGCCCCTACTCTACTTGCGCTACATTGATGACATCTTCATCATCTGGACCCATGGAAAAGAAGCTCTTGAGGAATTCCACCATGATTTCAACAATTTCCATCCCACCATCAACCTCAGCCTGGACCAGTCCACACAAGAGATCCACTTCCTGGACACTACGGTGCTAATAAGCGATGGTCACATAAACACCACCTATATCGGAAACCTACTGACCGCTATTCCTACCTACATGCCTCTAGCTTTCATCCAGATCATACCACTCGATCCATTGTCTACAGCCAAGCGCTACGATATAACCGCATTTGCTCCAACCCCTCAGACAGAGACAAACACCTACAAGATCTCTATCATGCATTCCTGCAACTACAATACCCACCTGCTGAATTGAAGAAACAGATTGACAGAGCCAGAAGAGTACCCAGAAGTCACCTACTACAGGACAGGCCCAACAAAGAAAACAACAGAACGCCACTAGCCATCACCTTCAGCCCCCAACTAAAACCTCTCCAACGCATCATCAAGGATCTACAACCTATCCTGAAGGACGAGCCATCGCTCTCACAGATCTTGGGAGACAGACCAGTCCTTGCTTACAGACAGCCCCCCAATCTGAAGCAAATACTCACCAGCAACCACATACCACACAACAGAACCACTAACCCAGGAACCTATCCTTGCAACAAAGCCCATTGCCAACTCTGTCCACATATCTATTCAGGGGATACCATCATAGGGCCTAATCACATCAGCCACACTATCAGAGGCTCATTCTCCTGCGCATCTACCAATGTGATATATGCCATCATGTGCCAGCAATGTCCCTCTGCCATGTACATTGGCCAAACTGGACAGTCTCTACGCAAAAGAATGAATGGACACAAATCAGACGTCAAGAATTATAACATTCAAAAACCAGTTGGAGAACACTTCAATCTCTCTGGTCACTCGATCACAGACCTAAGAGTGGCTATACTTCAACAAAAAAGCTTCAAAAACAGACTCCAAGGAGAGACTGCTGAATTGGAATTAATTTGCAAACTGGATACAATTAACTTAGGCTTGAATAGAGACTGGGAATGGATGAGTCATTACACAAAGTAAAACTATTTCCCCATGGTATTTCTCCCTCCCACCCCACCCCCCACTGTTCCTCTGATATTCTTGTTAACTGCTGGAATTAGCCTACCTTGCTTGTCACCATGAAAGGTTTTCCTCCTTTCCCCCCCCCTGCTGCTGGTGATGGCTTATCTTAAGTGATCACTCTCCTTACAGTGTATATGATAAACCCATTGTTTCATGTTCTCTGTGTGTGTGTATATAAATCTCTCCTCTATTTTTTCCACCAAATGCATCCGATGAAGTGAGCTGTATCTCACGAAAGCTTATGCTCTAATAAATTTGTTAGTCTCTAAGGTGCCACAAGTACTCCTTTTCTTTTAACAGATTGACTGTTTCACTGAATCATCTCAACTGAACTTCTTGCTTGACAATTAGCAAGAGGAATTGCTGTATTGACCCCAAAACACAGAAGAAAGGGCTTGTGAAAGAGACAAGACAGACACATACATCTGAAACAAGTGGGATGTTGGAAAGAAGAATGACAAAGTACAAGGGGAGGAAGAGGCCAGAGTCAACTGGAAGACTGAAAAAATAGGGCACACAGAAGAAAATTGAACAGAAGATGACAGAAAACAGAAAGAAATTTCTAAGATACAGATTGAGATAAGAGACAGAAAATCTATTTGATAGGACAGAGTGCCTCTCGTCACACACAGTAAATGCTGTTAGGAGATGGAGGACTGTTAGAGAGAGATCATTTAACTTATTCTAAGTCATTGGTTTTCCAACCGTGGAGCGCAATATCCTGACTGAGAATGATTAGGATGTTTCAGGGAGGTATAAGGACATGACTGATTAAGAATTTTTTCTGGTTTCTTTAAAATATTGTTAATAAAATAAGAATTCATCTCACTAGCTGAATCTCTAGCTTCAGCTCATGGCACTGCTGTTGAGTTGGAAGAACAAGGTGATGAGGGAGGAGGACTGAAGGCACATAGCCTCTCACTGTTCAGGAGGTGGAAATTCGAGCTCACTTGCTTCTCAAGAGGTTGATACACATGCACCCTCCTGGGATGTGGTTCCTTCCTGCCTCTACAGGTTCTTGTTTGACCATGCTAGGGATTGTGCCATGGCCAGAGGAACCTGAAGCCTGTAAGTGATTCTGGGAAGTTCTAGCGGCTTAGCATGAGGAGAGGGGTGCAGCCTGGCTTGCCGTGTGCTGCTGGGGTTGTCCACCTGGAGCATGTCCCTGGCAGGAGGGCAGCAGAATGACCAGCCGGGATGGGGTCCCAGACCCCAGACAGACAGAGAAATATTTTTTCTTAATAAGAGGCAGGTGAACATGGGATGTGAATCTCCAAAGGGGGACACAGCAAAAGAAGTTTGGAAATCTCTGTTCTAAGGTATGAAAAGCAGAAAAAGTGTACATCATAAAGAAAAGCTGAGCAAGGAAAGAATGGCTTATTTCTTTCCATATCAAAATGCGTCCAGACACCGTTAATGTAGGCTTCAAGAATACCACCCCTTGCTCTGTCCAGCACATACACTAATATTATTTAATCAAATCTAAGGTAACAAAGGTTGTTTAGTGATTTAATGGCTGTAAATGTATACTGAGCTGAAGCCAAGTGCAACACAACACAAAAAGGTGCAATATCACTAAATCAATCCATGGCATATATTACTCAGTTAATCAGATGTGCCACCCTTAGAATATGACTAAAGCACTATTAACCTATTTCTGCCTTGCCACCACTTCACTGACATACGAACACCATTTCAGAAAGCAGCTTTTCAAATCATGGATAATTTAAAGTAAAAACAGCAAGTCATAACTTCCTTTCTATTTATACATTGAAGTTGTGTGCCATTATACATAGGAATATGTAATTAAAATAACTATCTGCTAACCAAGGAATGTTTCAGTCAGCTAATTGTTTTACCTGGCTTATGGCATCTAAAGTGATGTATTGTTGCTGCTTCATATTGTTCAACTGTTGAGGCTATATCAAACTAAACTAAAAATTATGGTATCCATGGGGGAGCAGTCAGAACTTTGAGGCACAAATCTTAATAGAGATGAGAAATCATGAGGGTGACCAACTCTGTTTTAACAAATACTGGGGGGAGAAATGAGGAAACAAATATTTAAAAGTGACTTCTGATTGGTGGCACTGTCTGGAGAAAAACTGTGAAGAGGTATGTGCATATGAAGCTGCAATATGGATCAAGGCCAGTAAAATGGCATTCATTTCTTTACAGAGTAATACTGCAAGAGAGAGTGTGTGCACAGCTGCAGAGACAGATTTTGAGTCACTGGGATGGTTAGAAATAACATGGAGATTCATTCTAAGAAATCTTAGTCAGTGGGACTGGAGGGCTTAGGGCACAGAGGGAATATATGGCCTTTCAATTCCAGAAATCCAATAGATTTTTTGCACAAGAACATCTTACTGAAGCTCTTGGAAGTTTCTGATATGAAAAGAATGAAACACTTGCTCTAGTCACGTTTCTAAATTTGGTCAAGTGATGTATAAACTTCCCATGATTTGGGGGAATGGTTTAGTTAAACGTGGTAAAAATTATGGCTGAGATTTTCCAAAATACCAAGGAGACTCTAATGCCCAAAATGAACAGGAACTGGACCTCCAAATTTATGTGGCTTTGAATATCTCCACTTATATCCAAATTTATTATATAGAGACTTCAAACTCTAATTTATTAAATAGAGAATTTAACTTGCCAGCAAGTTAAAATATATCTCGACTTTAGCAAACCTTTTGATATGGTCTCCCACAATATTCTTGCCAGCAAGTTAAAAAAGTATGGATTGGATGAATGGACTATAAGGTGGATAGAAAGCTAGCTAGATTATCAGGCTCAACGGGTAGTGATCAATGGCTCGATGTCTAGTTGGCAGCCAGTATAAAGTGGAGTGCCTCAGGGATCAGTCCTGGGGCTGGTTTTGTTCAACATGTTTATTAATGATCTGGATGATCGGATTAATTGCACCCTCAGCAAATTTTCAGATGACACTAAACTAGGGAGAGAGGTAGATATGCTGGAGGGTAGGGATAGGGTCCAGAGTGACCTAGACAAATTGAAGGATTGGGCCAAAAGAAATCTGATGAGGTTCAACAAGGACAAGTGCAGAGTCCTGCACTTAGGAAGAAAGAATCCCATGAACCGCTACAGGCTGGGAACCAATTGGCTAAGCAGCAACTCTGCAGAAAAAGACCTGGGGATTACAGTGGACAAGAAGCTGGATATGAGTCAGCAGTGTGTCCTCGTTGCCAAGAAGTCCAACAGCATATTGGGCTGTATTAGTAGGAGCACTGCCAGCAGATCAAGGGAAGTGATTATTCCCCTCTAGTTGGCACTGGTGAGGCCACACCTGGAATATTGCATCCAATTTTGGTCCCCCCACTACGGAAGGGATGTGGACAAATTGGAAGGAGTCCAGCGGAGGGCAATGAAAATTATTAGGGGGTTGGAGCACATGACTTACGAGGAGAGGCTAAGGAAACTGGGGTTATTTAGTCTGCAGAAGAGTGAGGGGGGATTTGATAGCAGCCTTCAACTACTTGAAGGGGGGTTCCAAAGAGGATGGAGCTTGGCTGTACTCAGTGGTAGCAGATGACAGAACAAGGAGTAATGGTCTCAAGTTGCAGTGAGGGAGGTCTAGGTTGGACATTAGGAAACACTATTTCACTGGGAGGGTGGCGGCGAAGCACTGGAATGGGTTACCTAGGGAGGTGGTGGGATCTCCATCCTTAGAAGTTTTTAAGGCCTGGCTTGACAAAGCCTTGGCTGGGATAATTTAGTTGGTGTTGGTCCTGCTTTGAGCAGGGGATTGGACTAGATGACCTCCTGAGGTCTCTTCCAACCCTAATATTCTATGATTCAGCCAGGTCTGTCAATATTATTTTTAAAAAAGCATACAAGCACTAATATTAAAATCTCACTAAACCAGGCATCCCCTTGAAAGGTATTTTATATTTAATAGTGCATTTTGTACTTTCACGCAGTTTATTCAACAGAAAAAACTTGAAATGAAATCAAACGTTAAAAATATTCTGTAAAAGACTCCCTCTAAATGCAACATGTTACAGAAGAATTTCCTAATAAAGAACTACATATTTAAATTGTTTGAGTAACTAATCAACCCAATTTAAGGGGGAATGCCCTGGGTTGTTTCTTGAGTTAGTGAATTCAGAACTACAGCTGTGCAAATTACGATAAGCTTGGTGTAACCTTTACATTAGCAGACTTGTACTACAATTCTTCTATATTGAAAATAACATAAAAGAAAGTTTTCACAGTCTATTTCTAGCTCTTCCTGCAACAGATATCCAATTGTAAAAGCCCAGAAAAAACAACAATGAACATTAGTTTGAGTTCATCAAATACACTTGTAAACTACATTAGATTTCTGGGCTATGATTCAGATTGTAAATTAACTGGTCAACTAATCAATCCTCCAAAATTTGTAGTTCAGAGATCCAGAAGCCAAATCGTCACAGATTCCTTCGACAGGCTGGTTAAATGTAAATCCTGGACATTGGCTTTGTTTTTTGTTTTTAAATAAGGAAAAGGTGAAGTCTGGTTGTCTGACAAATATTAACGGCACATAAAGCAAGTAAGCGCACAATTCAAAGCTCTTGTTCACATTTCATTAGCAAACCTAAGTTCATTCAGAAAGCATAGCCTGAGAGGCAAACTAAACTAGTTTATTTTGAACAATGTTTCTCCATTCTTCAGCTTTCTATAAAACTTTTTAAAGATAATTAATGATATATGTTTGTAAAGTGCTTTGAACATGCAAATTGCTATATGAGTGCTAAGCATTGCTATTTTGCCCTTTTACTCTTTTGAGGATAATGCAATGCCATCTGTCTTTTTCTCTACAGAGTAACATTGTTCTTGATTGAAGCAATTGTGCATTTTGAAAGCTATTAAAGACATACTAACAACTTTAAAAAATCATGTATCTAAAATTTTTTCATATACTATTGTTTCAAGAAAAACCTAAAATTGATGTGACTGAAAGAGACTGAACAGACTACAAGAACAAACAGGAAAATATACAAGATAACTGAAGGAAAGGTGTAGTACCTTAAACTACTTCAACTTTTTCTTTAAACTGACTATATTTGAGATTCACATTTACTTTATCATACAGTGGGTGCTCTTAAAAGTTTGTAGTGTTTTTTCAGATTTTGTAATTCTAGTATTATTCCCCTGGTGTGTGTTAACAGAGATTTTTCCAAATTGTAAAAACATTATGTCCAATATTTGGGATTGTACTGACACTAGACATAAACACACAGAGTTAAAATTTTGGTTGTGTCTAGGCACTTCAGGAAATGTATTTAGAGGATAATTCCTGTAACAATGTTTCAATGCTACCAACTAATCTTCATAACACAATCATCATATCTATATTGGCTGGGTTTTTTTATATGTATATAAATTAGGTGTACATTTGCAATCCACTCTCCTGTCTCCCTCAGGCAAGGAACACTTTTTGGCCAAATTATTCAGTAAATAATTGTTCAGTAAAAAGAAATGAGATTTATTTATTGGTTTCACATTAGAAAATCCAAAGATCTGGTGAACAGAGAACAACTGCCTCACCAGACGGAACAACATCTTATGTATCTCAGATATCTAGTAAGTTTATGCCCTCTACAGAACTAGTCTGGTTTAGTTGGGACAAAATTAGAAGTGGTTGTATTTGTAGGGAAAAATACAAGTTATCTGGGTTTATGACTAAATACAGAAAGACAAAGAATACAATTTAGATTCTTCATTAGTTATAAGTGTTAGATGCATACTTTAATTCAGAGAGGCAATAAATATTTTAGAATTTTATGTTAATATATAATTTGCAAATAGTTTTTAATTACTTTCTTAAAATGGGTTCTATATTATCCACTCTATTTATATTTGTTTTTTCTTTAAAATACAAGATTTTAGAACAAACACCAGAAATTTACAGCTATCCAAGGGGAATTAAGTTCCACAGCAGCATAACTTTCAAGATTGTGACAAAGAACACCTTTTTTTTCCTCCATCCCTAACATTTACAATATATGGCTCCTATTAAGCCAAACAAAAGCTGAATTGTCAGATCTCTAAGAACCAAATAGTTGCTGCCTTGCAATATTAAGCAACCCCAACAATTCAGAAGCATCTGTAAAATATTTATACCATATGTGCTGTAACTAAAGTAACTAATGCAAAGCTTATCTCCACAGAAAAAAGGCTGCACAAATTAGCTTGCCTGTTGTGGGATTCTTTATGCTTCAGAGAATTAACTAACAATTTCATGAACGTTTACATATTTTCCTATAAATATAAATGTTTCTTGTGGCATCTATAAGGAACTCAACACTGATCAACATCTTCATGTAATTTAATCAAGACACCAAGTAACAACTGACAGAAGGTAAGGGAGAAGTTCCAGTATTATGTTGCAAAGTAATATCCTGCTATGTTGTGCGCTTCTCATGAATGAACAAAAGGATACAGATTTTTTTTTAAAGATAGAAGTCCTCCTCTTCTAAACCATTCACTGCATGCACTTTGAAACATCTTATAATGCACTAAAATTAGGCACTGGTCATAGAACTTAAAATTGCAACTCAGAGAAGGGGTGTTAAGAATACAATACAAAGGTTCCATCCCATCCCTCTCCACCCCCCATAGATTAGACCAGGGATAGGCAATCTATGGCACGCATGCTGAAGGCGGCACACAAGCTGATTTTCAGTGGCACTCACACTGCCTGGGTCCTCTGCATTTTAAATGAAGCATCTTAAACATTTTAAGAACCTTATTTACTTTACTTTCTACAATACAATAGTTTAGTTATATATTACAGACTTATAGAAAGAGACCTTCTAAAAATGTTAAAATGTATTACTAGCACGCGAAACCTTAACTTAGAGTGAATACATGAAGACTTCGCACACCAATTCTGAAAGGTTGCCGACCCCTGGATTAGACCCTAAAGGTTATTTCTACACTGAAATGTAAGCCCAAGGTTCAAACTCAGGTTCAAGACTAATCCCCACCTTCTATCTACACACAAACCTCATAAATCCAGGGCTTGGTCCCAGGGTCCCAGGACCCCATATGGGTGAAGGGTCCAAGCCTGAGTCAAGTCCAAGATCAGGGATTCAAGCCCTATTGCTTTGCAGTGTAGACATAGCCCCACTGGATTCATGCTCTGGGAGTCTGCTAAAAGTATCCCACAATACCAGGGGCCAACTTTCTTTGACTTCTGGACAGTCAAGTGTTTTCCCACTCTGAACCACAAACAAAGCGCTAGAGTGGCCACATTTTGGGAGGATACTTGGAAGTTTAGGATATGGTGGTTGGACTCTGGCCCACATAATGCAGAGTAAATGCTGGAGCCCCAGGTTGGGACCCAGGCTTCAACATTTCTTAACCTGAGGTTACAAATAAGTGTTAGGTTAACAAACCCAGAGTCTGCTAACTGGACTTCTACTAACTTACTTAGTTACTAGCTTACTTTGAAGTAAAGGCATACCAAAGTGAACATTTTTAGGAGGATATGCTGTCACTTGTTTATGTCAGTTTGTCTGGCCAATACCAGGAAGACCTTTAAAAGATGGTTGCGGAAATAATTTCCTCTTTCTCCCCAGCAATAGTAAAGATCTTTCCTCCACTCACATATGTCTGAAATGGCACAGCATCTATTTTATTTGAAGTGATATGTGATCTCTGCATATATATATATTCTCCCTTTAGGGTGAAGATACAATTATTGAAGTCATGTGATTTTCATATTTCAAGCTTTGTTTTTTCCCCTGTATCTTCTGTTTTACTCAACCTGGATGCAATTATTAACACCATTTCTCTTCTTACACAATACAGAGATTTTGCCAGCAAGATTGTTGAATAGACATTTGCAGATGATGAGCTGGAGTGAGGTTGTAAGTGTGTCTGGAAAATGAGACATTTCCTCCAGTGGAACAGGTATCAGCCTTATCCTGGACGGATAAGATTAGTACAGAAGGGTGGCCCCTTATAAAGGGTTAAACAAATTTCTATGACAAAATCATCAGTACAAGAAAGGAGGAATGGATTTCATAGATACCTGGACTTCAGGTCCTAAGCTTTACATGAGTATCTTTTTCTGTGTCACCCTTCCCACTGCATACAATCCACCAAAGATGCCAGCTTCCCCTACAACCATCTCATAGACTTTAAGGCCACAAGGGCCTATCATGGTTATCTAGTCTGACATATGATTTAAAGACTTCTAATTACACAGAATCCACCACTTACTTTAATTCAGCCTAGCAAGTGACACATGCTACATGTTGTAGAGGAAGATGAAAAAATACCCAGAGTCTCTGCCAGTGTCACCTGGAGGAAAGTTCCTTTCTGACCCCAGATATGGTGATCAGTTAAAACTGAGCATGTGGGGGGAGACCAACCTGCCAGACACCTGCCAAAGAATTCTCTGTATTAAGAATTCTCTTAAGAACCTTCCCCATCTATAATCCCATTAGCTATTGGAGATATTTGCTACACGCAGTCACCAACAAGCCTATGACATTTTAAGCAACATCATACCATCGCCTCCATAAACTTATAATCTTCTCAACTTCTTCCATGACATCCCTCAAGCAAAGAAATCTCTCGCCAAATGTATCTAGAATGTCACCAGTCTTTTTTCTTTGGTTTCCCTTCCCTGCCCACTTCCCTCCTAATGGTCGTCCCACTCATTTGCTGTGTTTGGTCTCAACATAGACTTGAAAACTCTTTGGGGCAAAGATTAAGGCTTGTCTCACTACTGTGGTAAATTGACTTACGCTATGCAATTCCAGCTACGTGAATAACATAGCTGGAGTCAATATACCTTAGATCGAGTTACCGCAGGGTCTACACCGCGGGGGGTCGACAGGAGAAAATCTTCCGTCTACTTACCTTACTTTTCTCATTAGGGGTAGAGTACAGGTGTCAACGGGAGAGTGATCTGCAGTCGATCTGGCTGGTCTTTACTAGACCCGCTAAATAGATCACTGCTGAATCGATCTCAGAGCATCGATTCCTGCTCTAGTGTAGACCTGCCCTAAGGTTGCCAACTTGGTAATATTTAAAAAACAGATACACCAGCAGGCATAGGTGCCAACTTCCTCTCTACCTGGGGTGCCCGATCTCCCCATTTGCCCCCAGCCATGCCTCCATTCCACCCCTTCCCCCAAGGTCCCACCCCACCTTTCCCCTCCCCCACCCCATCCTTTCCCTAAGGCCTCACCCCACCCCACCTCTTCTCACCCTTGCTCCATCCGCACCCCATCTCTTTCCACCCCCTCCTCTGCCCCGCCTCTTCACCCCAAGGCCCCACCCCTGTCCCACCTATTCCCCCTGAAGTCCTGCCCCTGCCCTACCTCTTCCCCTGAGTTCCCTGCCCCACCTCTGCCCCGAGGCCCCACCCCTGTACAATCCTCTTCCTCCTCATTACTCGCTGCTTTTTGCTTCCCCTTCCCGCCCAGGTTAGGAGGAACTTGCCTGCAGAGCCGGAGCTAGGAGCGGCAGCTGCCTGACAAAGGTAAGAGGTGGTCCCAGAGCAGATGATGACCCCAACTCCCTCGTTTGCAGTAACTGGACTTTGGGTGTCCAGTCAGTAGATCTGACCAGACAATGTCAGGTCCCCTTTTCAACCAGTCTGAAACCGGGCACCTGGGCGTGCTAGCAAAGACCATCATTTACTATGACTTCGCAACAAGGCCCTATTCTTGTTTATGGCTTCTAGGTGCTAGTGTAATATAATAATAATAATAATAATTGTACAATTCTATTCAGATATACATTCTCTAAGGGTTTGCAGAGTACTCTCTGTAAGAAAGAATAAAATTAGGCTTGTGTGGAAAACCATACCAGAATGAGTATCCATCTAATTCTGACCTACTTCGAGTCATTTTGATGTTAAGCTAATTATGCTTAATAGCCCAAACCCAACCACCTGCACACATACACCCTGTCAGGCTTTGGGTTCTAGGCGGTCAGGCCTGATGAAGCAAGGTCAGAGTATGGCATGGACAAGGCTGAAGTGTGCTTGAACAGGCTCAGGCAAGGCTGGAGCAGGAGCAGAAACCAGAGAAAAGGCAAGCTAGAAGCCTGAAGAGTCTGTAACACCATAAGGCAACAGGAGGATTCTTGGCCAAATAGTGCTATTGCACAGACTAATTTGCAGCTCTGCGATGGTCAGTGAAATACCTGTGGTGGGTGGAGGGTGGTCATCTGACCCCAGCCCTGGAATAGGCTGCTACAGCAAGCCTGAGGGCTGAGTCACTGCAGGTGCGGTTGGAAGGGAGAGCCATGACAGCTGAGTGAGCAGCCCTGATCAGACAGTGGGTTTGCCTCAGACTCCTTCTGAAGTTACTTCCTACATTCAAAGTGAATTCTACCATTTGCTAACAAATTCTGATATACAATAATAGCAAAAAAATGAAATACAACACATAGAAACTAAAGAATATAATATGAAATGGAAAACACCTACAAATCTGAAGAGTATACACATATTAAATCTACTGGAAAAAAAAATTTTCCAATAATTTATTTAGGAGTATTGCTACCACATTATAAAATACAAGCATATTTAATTATAATATCTTCACTATAAATAACAGCTTCTGAACAAAGTTGTTCTTCAGAGTTAGTAATTCCTCATGTTATAGGGAGGCTGCACATTGTAAAGGGCAGGAGTGATTATTAAATTAAGTAAAATTAGGAACTGTAGTTAAGTATCCAGAAGTCATATCAGAAGAAACCAGACAGAGCCTTAACAATAGCATTGTATTATAATGTGTAATAGCCTTTTTTGTATTCAGTGAATAGCATGATACCTAATGTTATCACATTTCCAAACCCACAAAAATGGCCCAAATATCACATATGGGTAAAAATAACTGAATTTGTAAATTCATTATTCAGCAAATATCACAAAAGTATACTAATTTGCATGTTTCCATTGCAGGCTAAGTCCCCAGCATATTTGGGATCAGATCTTTTAAGGTGAGGCTATTACAATAATCAGAACTCTCATGGTGATTTTAAAGCCTTAACTTTTATAAGCTTTTATTACCTGTATTTCCAACTTTATTAATGTTTTTTTTCTCATCAGCATCCTCAGGCAAAACTGAAAATATATTTTTCACAGGAAAACTATTATATTCTTTACCCTATTTTCTCATTGCCAAAATGTGATTTATCATCATACTTGGAAAGTAGTTTTTATCTTCAAAACATATTTCAAACATTAAGTAATTCATTCCTATTAAATCCCTGTGATGTAGGCTAGTATTATGACCATTACAGGATGGGGAATTTGAATGACAGATTAAGCCACTTGCTCAAGTCAACAGACAGAGTCATTGACCATGAAATGCAGGCAAATTAATAACAGATGTGGAATGTGTTTAATCACCACGCAGCTACTTTATTAATTGTACACTGAAGAGGGACACTACCATGTCTGCCCTCTGCCCTCAGATACCCAGGGCCGGCTCCAGGCACCAGCGTTACAAGCAGGTGCTTGGGGCGGCAGTTAGAAAGGGGCGACAGTGTTTTCGCCGCAATAGCAATTTGGTGGCAGCCCCTCTGTTCTGTCAGCCATCGCAGCAATTCGACAGCTGCCTTTTGCCATGCACGGTGGCAGTTTTCACTGCTTGGGGCGGCAAAAACTGTAGAGCCGGTCCTGCATATACCAGACATTTAATTACCTCCTGTGAGGGTTACAGGGCTGTAACCACAAACAAAATGTGAATACAGACTAACACAGCTGCTACTCTGAAACAAACAAAATGATAACTCTGGGTAGACCCTCCCCAACCTATCCCACAAACTCAGGTATGGAGTGAAACCTCTCCTCCTGCAAAAGATGGGTGGGGTGATAGAGGCACAAGGCTGAGGTGGCACATCAGTCCACCAAGGCTTCAGATCTCAAATCTCATTTAATTCTGGGAGCTGTCCCTTTTAGCCTTTATCTGCATTGGATGCCTGTCCAGTTTTAACAAGTCAGTAATTTTATCAGCTTTATATCAATTTTTGAATGCTATTATTCTCAACCCAACTATGCCTCTAGGAGGCTGTGAAGAGAGTGAAAAAACCCACCAGATCTCATGCCAATTTGGTCCCACTAGAAAAATTACTTCCTGATCCCTAAAACAATGGTTTTCAATCAGATCTGCAGTATTATAAGAGGCACGGCACCTAAACTACAAACAAGAGGGGAGGGAGGGCAGTGCAGTTAACTGGCAAGTAAAAGTTTATGAAAGAACCAGGATTGCTTACATAGCTGGGGGGCAGGCACCCAGCAGCCAATCAGCTGACCCCAGGCAATAGCTAAGCAGAGAACTGAAAAAGAAGGCAATCACCATCCTTCCACGCATTCATTCAAGGCTCCTCTCCTTTCCTGTTGTCCTGTTAAGATCTATCGCACAATTAAGGCAGTGAAAGGGTAGTGTGAAAACAGGAATCTTTGAGTCCTAACACCAAACTCCTAGTTCCTGTAACTTAGGGACCACAACGTCTCTCATTCAGTTATTAGCGTATCTTGTTTTCTGGTGATATGCAACCATGTTGACGTATAATTTAACACCATCGTTTTCAGATTATAATTGATACATATAGTAGAACTACAGAGTTATGAACACCAGCGTTACGAACTGACCAGTCAACTACACACCTCATTTGGAACTGGAAGTACACAATCAGGCAGTGGCAGAGACAAAAAAAAAAAGGCAAATACAGAACAGTATTCAGGAATGGAGCTATTCATAACTCTGAAATGTTTGTAACTCTGAACAAAAGGTTAAAGGATGTTCTTTCAAAAGTTTACAATTGAGCATTGACTTAATACAGCTTTGATACTTTGCTATGAAGAAGAAAAATGCTGCTTTCCTTTTTTTAAAAAAATAGTTTACATTAACACAGCACTGTTCTGTATTTGATTTTTTGAGGGGATGGGGGAGTGGGGTGGGGGCGGGGGAGGCAGGAAGGGATTCTGCTGCTGCCTGACTGTACTTGTGGCTCCAAATGAGGTGTGTCGTTGACTGGTCAGTTCGTAACTCTAGTGTTCATAACTCTGAGGTTCTACGGTATTATGTGAAAGGTTTCGTGAAATTGATTTTAAAATGATCAGTTTCACAAAGCCACCCATGTACTACCAGTTTTTAGAAATCAAGATTCTTTTCATACTTTCATTAACATATGAAATTGACACTGTCTTATTGGATTTCTGACACTAACTCTTAGTGGATGCATGAACTTATTAACATCTCTCTCATTTTTAAATCATCAGTTGCTAATAACATTCATGAAGAAAGAGGGTTAACCATTTTGTAAAAAAAGTAGTGAAGGCAATTCTTATCTGAACTATGTTGTGTGCATTATGACAATATGTTAATCCCACAACAAATTACAGACCTCTTGAAAATAACTCCCAGCAATACAGGGAAACTTTTTACACAGTTATAAGTAAAAAAAAATGTTGACAAAAATGAAAAGTTTCCTTAAGTAAAACTGCATTTGATGACAATATAGATTCTCCTTTTACCACCTTATTTCTAGAGTTTAAAGAATTTTAGCTACTATCTACAAACTGAATTGTTAGGTCTGAAATAACTGTGAAGGAGATATGTAGGTACTCATATTAGAAAACATTTGGTTGTTGTGTTTTAGTCAAATTAAACCTCCACTTCCCTCAGCACAATAGCCAGAATTAGAACTGAAGTCCTTGTTTTAGTTTTACATGCTGCTCTGAAACTAGGACAGTATCACATGCTTTGAGCAGTGGACTTCGCTGGCAGCATGATAGACAGAAAAGGCATTAGTCACAGTGGGACAAGAGCTGTTATACAGTGACCTATCAGACACTGCTGCAAAAAAGACACTAAAATACAGAACATGGCACACAATTCATATTACAAAGATCCATTTAATAAACTATGTCCTTATAACTGAATAATTGAAACTTGTGGAGCTTGCTGGCCCTTCTGTGGGTTTTTCCTTCCATAGTGATAATTTAGCCCTCAGCTGACATTGTAAATTGGCTTGCAGAACGTTTATAATTCTCAAAGCTCATCACTGAACATAATGGTACAAATGCCCTCAAACTCCAGCAGGGGTATGTAAACGTGTGTGGTTAATCAGAACGCAAAGAGACAGATAATCCCTGGGATACTGAAAAGGTATAGGTGTAACCATTGAGTGGGCTAGAGTTTACGTCATTTCCTGTCTCCAGTGCCTTTAAAAAAAACAACAAAACACTCCCACAGAAAGTATCTGGAGACCCAGAGTTCAGTCTCTAAGGATTTTCAGCAAGGATTGCACCAGGTCAACCTTCCCACATTTAAGTCTCAAAAGGAACTAAATAAATGAATTTAATTAAATAACTTTATAAAATCTTATGATAAACAAACAAATAATAATCTAATTTTAAAGCATGACATGGCTATTTTATAGTCCACAGACATCACCTTCACAGTTATACATAGACATAAATAAAGAAAACAAATTAAAATCTGAACAGTTCAGTCCCCACAGAAATACAGTGAGAAGAAACTGAACATTCCCGAAAGCTTAGGTTTTGTTCACCTACGTCTCAGTTAGAGTCTTTGATCATCAAATCTATACATCTAGTCTGCTGAGTCTAAAATATCTTCCCTCCACTTGCTTATAGGGATCTTCAGTTGGAATCCATGCAGACTCTTCCTCTCCTGTAATCACTAGTAGCTAGTCAGCTAACTGCTTAACCAATCACTCAGTTAAGTGTATAGATTTAAAGAAAACCCTGCTGAAAAATGCTTCAGAGTTAGGGACAACACCCTACTTTCTGCTCCTTGGTTCAGCTTCTCCCAACTCACACAGGGCACAAGGCACATTGCCCTATGTAAAGCAGCAATCCTGACTGCTTGCCCTCATGGAGTCTGACCCCAGCAACAGGGAACCTATTGGATCATACCCAAAACTACCACACTGAATTCCAGAAGCTTCTGAAGGTGTAGCACTTAATCTGCCTAGCAACAATGACCCAGGTACAACTCACTCCTACTTCCCCCAATGGATCTCTTAAAGAGATCTCTGCACAGTCAATTAACAAGGAGAGGTATTCACAGAAGGCCTGTATGGACTGTGAATCTGTAGTTTTTAGAATAGTGGGGAAGTCAAGAATATAATCCTTATATTTAATGGAGGGAAGGGTCATGGAGTCTATTGTAACCTTAAGGCTGGAGAAATTGTGAAGTAGCTCTGCTAGTGCTCTACAATGTGAGACAAGGATGGCTCCTGATTGATCTCCACAGAGATCAGTGGAGCTCGGCCAAGTTACTTGGACTATATGCTGGGCAGATTTGACCCTAGCAGGAAAGTATTTTTTAAAAATTCAGAATAGTTTTAAAGTTTACTTATATTGTTTTCCACCAAGTTAGATGGGTACACCTGGCTGCAATAGAAATCATCATGTCCACAATGCAAAGCACTATTTGCATCTTTTCATTTTATAATAAAATATCTTCTCAGTACCTACAATGGCAACTCTGGTTTAAGTTGCCTTGTTGTTTCTGGTCCCATTGGATGATCTTAATACATTTACAAGTAAATTCACATAGTTCTTGGCAATTCTATGCATAGTTTGCCTACGGAAGGAAAAGGAACTACAAAGTTTAAATGCAAAGCTACCAGTCTCTTCTAAGGTAATCTGGGATGTTTGCTTCAAGCATTTGGCATGAACTAAGTTGTGGCTTTTCAATCCATCAGACCAGCCAAAAGTTGTTCTTTCTCCATTAAAACCAAGACAAAACTAAACATACATACTGTTTCTATGACTAAATTGCAAATGGTTTTACTGAGTATCAAGCAACTGATTATAATACACCACTTCTACCAGGGGGGTTGACTTTCTCAATTCAAACTATATCTACCCTTCAGAAATCTACACATTTTAGGTAGGGATGTATATTTCAAATAACACTTTAACCAAGAAGGGATAGTCAAGGCACAGTATATCTGCCGTCTCAAATCCATAAAATCATACGACAATTAAAATAAATGAAAACAGACAGAAGTAAGACACCAAATTTCTGCTTTACTGAAGAAAACACTCATGTTCATTATCCCCACAATATCTTAAACTGTATAACATTATATCAACAAAAACTTTTGCTCTGCTTTTCTACTTAAATTCTTAATTGCAAAACATTGAGACAAAAATGCTGACATTACAGAGAACACAGTCATTTTTTTAATCACATTGTACAAATACAATCAAGCTCTAACTTTTATTAGTTCAGAAGAGAAAAAAAGAAAGATAGTAGGAAACAAAGTTGCTTCTGTACTACAAATGCATCATTGATAACCTCATGCTTTCAAAAATCATAAATCAATCCCCTGAAAACATGCATCTGGATTAAAAATCATGAGATTTAAAATACAAAAACAGAAGAGGGTCTTTTTTTGTTTGACTTGTGGTTTTTGATCCTTTAAATTATGCTCTGGTCATGTTTTCAGACTTTTCTTTAGAACCATGGGGGCTAGAAATATGCTTTAAAAAACCAACCCACCCAACTGAGATTTTCACAATTACTTGACTCCGGGAGCTGAGGCTTTAAAATCAGTATTGAATACTGTAAGGATTGACAATACCGTCAATGCAACTTTGTTGGTGTGGCTCCAGTTTTAATACTACTGTTTGTTCAGGAAGTTAGTTCAGCCCCAGACATATGTTCAGAGTCGAATAACTGGGCAGTATTAGGAGTACAGAGTGGATAGACAGACATCTGAAAAAGAAAGTGGTGAAGAAGTAATGGAGTTTGGAGACCAGCGAGAAAGACTACAGTGCTAATATCTGTGCTAATCTTCTGAATATGCCCTGAGTGAACAAGCTGGCCTAAGCAAGAAGCCTTGCAGAGTCATAGTTAGCTGTGTACTCACAAAGTTAATAAAAGATCAGTGGATAAGGGAAAAAGAAGGGGAAGACTTGTAGGGAAAGGGAGCATAGGATGGAAATAAAGGAAGGATAGGAGAGATGGGGTGATTGGAAATGAGAAATGAGAGAAAAAATTAAATGAAGGAGAAAAAGTAAGAGTTAAAAGAAAGTTGAAAAAGAACAGAACAAAAAAAAAGGCAGACAATAAGTTATTTCTTATTGTTTTATAGAATGTTACGTTCCAAAACATCACAAAAGATGCACAGTAGAGAGAGTTTGATTTTATATGCAGCATAAGGAGACATGGAAAATGTGATTACGTAGGACAAGGAAGGGGGAGCTGGCAAACAATTGTGCAAGAGAGATGGGTATTTTAACAAGTTTTCTGAATGGCCTTGTTTTATCTATTCAAGGATTTATCTTAACATATACATTAAAATGTAGTATTATACCTCTGAGAAAGAGAGAAAAGAGAAAATATACTTGAATTCATCAAAAAGTATATCTCAGATAAGTGTCTTTTTCTGAACATAATTCTTGGATTTTATATGCACACATACAGTGAAAGAAATAGTCTGTCTAGTAGACTTTGCTGCCGCACATGGTTTTCTAGATTATCTAACCACATGCCTTGGAACAGAAAAACAAAAGGGTTGAAGGGTGCTAAACACAATCTGTTGTCTTATTTAGCCTAGCTCTCCCACTAAGTCACTGTTCAGTCTATCCCCTTTCATGGTTAACAGAAAAATCCAAAACTAAGGAACCCAAAGTCTAACTTCCCAGATATAGACTGGAGGACAAGTGCTAGTAATAATAATAGGGCTCAGATTTTCCTAGATTTGATAGCTGATGGATTCCTTCATCAAGTAGTTGCTGAACCGACTAGAGGGGATGCCATTTTAGATTTGGTTTTGAAGAGTAGTGAGGACATCATAGAAGAAATGGTTGTAGGGGACAACCTTGGTTCAAGTGATCATGAGCTAATTCAGTTCAAACTGAACGTAAGGATAAACAAAAATAAATCTGCAACTAGGGTTTTTGATTTCAAAAGGGCTGACTTTCAAAAATTAAGGAAATTAGTTAAGGAAGTGGATTGGACTGAAGAACTTATGGATCTAAGGGCAGAGGAGGCCTGGGGTTACTTCAAGTCAAAGCTGCAGAAGCTATCAGAAGCCTGCATCCCAAGAAAGGGGAAAAAATTCATAGGCAGGAGTTGTAAACCAAGCTGGATGAGCAAGCATCTCAGAGAAGTGATTAAGAAAAAGCAGAAAGCATACAGAGAGTGGAAGATGGGAGGGATCAGCAAGGAAAGCTACCTTATTGAGGTCAGAACATGTAGGGATAAAGTGAGACAGGCTAAAAGTCAAGTAGAGTTGGACCTTGCAAAGGGAATTAAAACCAATAGTAAAAGGTTCTATAGCCATATAAATAAGAAGAAAACTAAGAAAGAAGAAGTGGGGCCGCTAAACACTGAGGATGGAGTGGAGGTCAAGGATAATCTAGGCATGGCCCAATATCTAAACAAATACTTTGCCTCAGTCTTTAATAAGGATAATCAGGATCTTAGGGATAATGGTAGCATGACAAATGGGAATGTGGATATGGAGGTAGATATTATCATATCCGAGGTAGAAGCAAAACTTGAACAGCTTAATAGGACTAAATCGGGGGGCCCAGATAATCTTCATCCAAGAATATTAAAGGAATTGGCACATGAAATTGCAAGCCCAATAGCAAGAATTTTTAATGAATCTGTAAACTCAGGAGTTGTACCGAATGATTGGAGAATTGGTAACATAGTTCCTATGTTTAAGAAATTAAAAAAAAGTGATCTGGGTAACTACAGGCCTGTTAGTTTGACACCTGTTGTATGCAAGGTCTTGGAAAAAATTTTGAAGGAGAAAGTAGTTAAGGACATTGAGGTCAATGGTAAATGGGACAAAATACAACATGGTTTTACAAATGGTAGATAATGCCAAACCAACCTGATCTCCTTCTTTGAGAAAGTAACAGATTTTTTAGAGAAAGGAAACGCAATGGATCTAATTTACTTAGATTTCAGTAAGGCATTTGATACGGTACCACATAGGGAATTATTAGTTAAATTGGAAA
Organism: Dermochelys coriacea; assembly: GCF_009764565.3. Classification (NCBI taxonomy): domain Eukaryota; kingdom Metazoa; phylum Chordata; order Testudines; family Dermochelyidae; genus Dermochelys; species Dermochelys coriacea. The sequence continues at coordinate 88,840,352 of NC_050074.1, read as the reverse complement.
AGATAGGGATCGATATGAAAATTAAAAGGTGGATAAGGAATTGGTTAAAAGGGAGACTACAGCAGGTCATACTGAAAGGTGAACTGTCAGACTGGAGGGAGTGGAGTTCCTCAGGGATCGGTTTTGGGACCAATCTTATTTAATCTTTTTATTACTGACCTCGGCACAAAAAGTGAGAGTGTGCTAATAAAGTTTGTGGATGATACAAAGCTGGGAAGTATTGCCAATTTAGAGAAGGACTGGGATATAATACAAGAGGATCTGGATGACCTTGTATACTGGAGTAATAGTAATAGGATGAAATTTAATAGTGAGAAGTGGAAGGTCATGCATTTAGGGATTAATAACAAGAATTTTAGTTATAAGCTGGGGATGCACAATTAAAAGTAACAGAGGAGGAGAAGGACCTTGGAGTACTGGTTGACCACAGGATGACTATGAGCTGCCAATGTGATATGGCCATGAAAAAAGCTAATGCGGTCTTGGGATGCATCAGGCAAGGTATTTCCAGTAGAGATAAGGAGGTGTTAGTACCAGTGTCATACAAGGCAGTGGTGAGACCTCACCTAGAATACTGTGTGCAGTTCTGGTCTCCCATCTTTAAGAAGGATGAATTGAAACTGGAACAGGTACAGAGAAGGGCTGCTAGAATGTTCCGAGGAATGAAAAACCTGTCTTATGAAAGGGGACTCAAGAAGCTTGGCTTGTTTAGCCTAACCAAAAGAAGGTTGAGGTGAGATATGATTGCTCTCTATAAATATATCAGAGGGATAAATACCAGGGAGGGAGAGGAATTATTTAAGCTCAGTACCAATGTGGACACAAGAACAAATAGATATAAACTGGCCATCAGGAAGTTTAGACTTCAAATTAGACAAAGGTTTCTAACCATCAGAGGAGTGAAGTTCTGGAATAGCCTTCCAAGGGAAGCAGAGGGGGCAAAAGACCTATCTGGCTTCAAGATTAAACTCGATAAATTTATGGAGGAGATGGTATGATGGGATAACATGACTTTGGCAATTAATTGATCTTTAACTATTCATGGTAAATAGGCCCAATGGCCTGTGATGGATGTTAGATGGGATGGGATCTGAGTTACTACAGAGAATTCTTTCCTGGGTATCTGGCTGGTGAATCTTGCCCACATGCTCAGAATTCAGCTAATCGCCATATTTGGGGTCGGGAAGGAATTTTCCTCCAGGGTAGATTGGAAGAGGCCCTGGGGTTTTTTCGCCTTCCTCTGTAGCATGGGGCACGGGTCACTTGCTAGAGGATTCTCTGCATCTTGAAGTCTTTAAACCATGATTTGAGGACTTCAATAGCTCAGACATAGGTGAGAGGTTTATTGCAGGAGTGGGTGGGTGAGATTCTGTGGCCTGCATTGTGCAGGAGGACAGACTAGATGATCATAATGGTCTCTTCTGACCTTAATGTCTATGAGTCCAACAGTCCCACAGAGGAGACTGTCTCACACATGTAATCCTTAACAATTTTCCCTCTCCCTTCTTAGTCTGAGGAGGTGGTAGGGGAACCCAGGCCCACCTGCTCCATTGGGTTCAGCTGTTCAGAGCCCCAGAGCTAACATTCTCAAGTCCCTTGCTGTTCCCTGAGCTGTTTCCAGCTCTATAGGCTTCCCAGCTTCTTGTTCTCTCTCTCTGGTGTGTTGGCTTCTCTGGCAGCTTCTCACCCATTTGTTGGCAAGCACTTCTCTCCACAGTCCCTCTACTTCTCTGGCAAACATTCCATCCTCCTACCGTATAGCCCTTTTATCCTCACAGCTGCTGTGGAACTGCCAATGAAAGGAGGCAGGCAGTTACCACTTTTGTTGCCAAGTCAGCATGTGGAGTACAGATCCCATGATCCTCATCCTCAGACCAGGGGACTCTGTGTGCCCCCTCTTCCTACTTTCACCACACTCTAGGTCTGGATGTCCCCCCGACCTCCCACTCCTCTCACCACTGTTATTTCTTTTCTCTCTGGCTGGAAGAAAAGTCAATCACAGTGCCAACTTTTTAAACTCTATTTGGATGATGGGCAAATCTGTGATGGGGGAGAATACTGTTATTCTTGAAGGTGTTAATACTAGGATCTAGTTAACTGTCTGTCAACTACAGACAATTACAGACCTGGATGAAGCTGCTGGAATCGGCTAACTAGATGCCAGTGGATCTGTCTGTCCCCCCACTTCTCCCTTCTCATTTTATGATTTTCAGCAAATCAGCTGTGTTCCTCCCACTGATGCCTAGAAAATTTCCTGAAATATTTTGGAATTGATTAGCCATAGAAATTATGCCAAGCAAGTTTTGGTGTTCACTTTCCCATGGTGGTCAGTGCACATAGAGAGACAGGAAACTTTGCTCCACCAATGGCAGAAGTTATTTTTTGTTCTGCAGTCAGGGTAATTGTGTTCTTCCTAGTTTATTTATGAAAACCCCATCAGGCATATTCACTGTCATAACCAGAACAGGTCTGTTACCAATGGGAGAAAATGTGCTCTGAGATCTCAGCTAATCATTGTGTTCCAAATATTAACTGCTGTCCTCTCTCTTTTTCTGGTACTATTCCCTGCATTGATTTGGGACCTGAATGAGCCCTTTCTATTATCCCCAGTTGGCATCTGACAGAAGGATCATTCTGCCTGGATAACTAATGGGAGGACATGTCAAAAGGTTTGATTCTCTGCCCTGACCAGTCGAGACACAAGGGACTATACAATCAAAACTTGGTCTTTGTGGGGGAGAGGAGGAGGGGAGAACAGGAATTACTGGATAGATTTAATATAAACTCTGGTTTACGGAAGTATGTCTGAGTAGGAGATCAGCGTTCCCAATAGACTTCAATAAGAATTTGATTTCTGTTTCTATGACACCATTTGTTTTCTTTCAGAGTCATCTTCAACTGCTGCTAACATCCTTCTGAGATGAAATATTCATCCTCAGCCCAGGCTTATGATGGATTTCCAGGGCACCACATAGAATCGTAGGACTGGAAGAGACCTCAAGAGTTCATCTAGTCCAGTCCCCTGCACTCATGTTAATGTTTAACATAAACCGAAGATCCTTCAGAAATCAGATCATGCTATGTGTTGGTTTCTTGCTTTAGCTTTCTCTGTTACAGATCCATGATCAGAAAAATTGTTTGGGAAGACATGAGCACTTGTCAGATCAAATGGTAGTGATCAAAGTTGGAAAAAAGCAAAAGAAAAAAGGTGTAATCAATATGCAAAATGGAAGAATTGTTCACGGATTGGTAAAATGGGAATGTGAAGGCATATCTCCTTTGGGAATTTGTCTGAAACATCTAAAGTTCTATTCTATTTGTTCCAGCTTTCTCCTCCCCAACATCGTCCCATTCTACATATCTAAGAAAAGGTACAGTCCCGGAGTTCAAGGAAGAAGCTGGACCCTAAGGTGGCTTACTGCACTCTAATCTTGGCAGGTGTCAGTGGTGTATCTGTTACCCCCTATTCATAGCCCCAGGAGAGGAAGCAGCTGAGTTCCAGTAAGAGGCAAGTCTTCTGGTGCAAACCCTAGCGATTTAGGCAGGATCTTGCATCCAGAATGCTGTCCTGGCTTCACTACCCACATAGGAAGTGGGAGAGGAGAGGCCGCTTAGTGCCTGAGCCAGTTTTTCCAATCCTGTCTGGCTCTTTTTATGTCCAAGAAAGCAGAGGGGAGCAAGGCGACTCCACGAGACTAGGCTGTGAAAAGGATATTGCATTCTGCCCACGAATAATTGCTTTTAAATGTCAGAAAATATCTGGGCTCAATGTGAATCAAGTTTCTGAGGAAGAGTCAGAGTGGTTATTATTTTATCTGAACCGGTTCCCTCAGTTCATCTTGCGTGGTAAGATGTGATCTCCATGACTAAGATTCCCATCCTACAACAGGCTCTCTGAAGGCAGAACGCAGGACGTGAATGGAGCTCTTTAAGGATTAGACTCATTAACGTCAGTCTGTGTTGGAAGTAATATATACCAACAGAATTGGAGACCTTTACAATATTATATTCTGCCTCAAGTTCCTAATTTTTTTGGAGTGCCCTGAAAATTATAGGCCAAGCAAATATCCCCACCAACTGCCAATCATAACTGCTTCTAACAGAATTAAAAGACTGCCTTTGTTTTAAGCCTCAAACATTTAAAAAAAAATAATTGGGCCCCGGAGTTGTGTAATTACTAATCTGTGCCACTATACCCATTGGTGCTATTAGCTTAATAGATAAAACTGTCGATAAGAGGCACAGTTGACTTCAGCAGAGTCCTGGAGGCAAGCTCCTGCATCTTGCTGATTGGCTTCGTTCAGTTATGTTTTCTTCATTATTCATGTATTAAAGCTCATTACATGAAAAATAATATTGCTTTCCTTCAGGTTGTGCACTTGAGATTTGAAAACTGGTAACTACCTGTATGCCTTGAAGGCACTGCCAAATCAGCTTGATGCTGCAGTTACAGCAGATCAAAATAAGAGAGGCACTCTGCAATTTTGGCAGCTCGCATATCAGACTTCAATGTCACATTATATTTATACACACACACACACACGCACACAATATGTTGCATCATTTTGGAGTGATGGGATACAACCTGACCAGAAAATTAATTGATCTGAAACTAGTTTATCTCCCCAAGCAGGCTCATAGCTAGTCAAGCAAAATAATCTGCACAGAACGGCCATACTGGGTCAGACAAAAGGTCCATCTAGCCCAGTATCCTGTCTTCCAACAGTGGCCAATGCCAAGTGCTCCAGAGGGAATGAACAGAACAGGTAATCAAGTGATCCATTTCCTGTTGCTCATTCCCAGCTTCTGGCAAACAGAGGCTAGGGACACCATCCCTGCCTATCCTGGCTAATAGCCACTGATGGACCACTCCAATGAACTTACCTAGTTCATTTTTGAACCTTTTATAGTCTTGGCCTTCACAGCATCCTCTGGCAAAGAGTTCCACAGGTTGATTGTGTTGTGTGAAGAAATATTTCCTTTGTTTGTTTTTAATATTCTTCAAACCAACATGCATATACCGACATGTAGACTTTTTAAGTTCAATGCCAAAAAGCGTTAACTGATACAAAATAAGTTGAAAGCCGAAGTTTGGTAGTCCCTCCCATGCAAACTTCTGAAATATCTAATACAATTAGCTGCATTTCAGAAAGCCCAGATTGTATGTCAAATAATATTTAAAAATCCTCCTCTGTATTTATCTGTATTAGATTAACTTTCCACTGGCAAGTTAGTACATTTAACAACAAATATGTTCTAAAACCATAGGCTCCAAATGCACTCAGATGTCTAGCAGATATACATATTAGAACATATGCTAAAAACGCATAGTGCCAATATCAGCAATGTAATGCTATGCAATTAACCAAACTCTTCCCCTTATTCCTCAGAAAAAAAGGGTTCCTGGAGCCATCTCCCAGTCACAACCAGGCCTCTCAAGTCCCCTATTCCTGCAGAATAATATCTCATGGATGTCTCCTGATGTATATAATCAAACATTCATGTTCATTCCATAGTTATATTTTGATATCAAACTTCCTATAAAGCATGCCTCTATTTTATCATCTGTGTTTTTCGATCTTCATTTTCATTTATTTTACTCTTATTTTCTGCCTTTATGTCTGCCAGATTTTTCTTGACTGACCATTTCCTCCATTCTGCCTTTCTTTTTCCAATTTCACTTGAAGGCAGAAAACAGCAGGAAAGAGAAAGGATCCTGTCATCCAGCTCCTGATTGCTCACCATGCAGATTTTTTAATAGGGGAGAAGGAGGGCAAATCAGGAGTTGAGAATGGATTAGGCTAGACTAACAAATGGCCAGTCCCTTTCAAACCTTTCAAACCTTTCCAACATGACAGAACTGCTCCTTGTGGTGGTAGAGACTCTAGGAGAGAGAGATTTGTAATGAAGGAACAGTCCTTCTTGAGGCCGCTGGGGATGGAGAGCAATGAGTATGCTATTTTACTATTTGCAGCTAATAGGAACTATGATAAGCCCTCTAAAAACAAAGAAATATTTCTGTACAACTGACTTTTAATCAAGTAAAGCAAAATTAAATAGCTCATTCTCCCAATTTCCCTGTAGGTGACGTGTAGAGCATTATCTCAGCACTGCACATCTTGTAAGGTAAAACAACCTTCTCTGTAGTTCTCCTTAACAGATGCACAGTAAGATGTGCTCTTCTCCTCAACCTCACATAGCCCTTGTTGAGATCCACTGTAGTAGGAGATATCCTTTATGCTTCATCCTCTACAGACCCTAGAAAGTGCGCAGAAACCACTCCCTCAACCCATGTGAGCAGGAGGGAGCTTCACTCTATACCTTTTCAGTTTTGCAAGACACAAAACTCAATATTATAGGAAGAAAGATTTTTCCCATGGACTTTCTTAGGACTATAGAACATGGCTTTTTGAGGGAGTTTAAACAAATAGTTCCAGATTATGGAATTTACTCACATCAGTACCAACATTTTTCAAGCCAGAAATCCTAGAGACTGAAGCTTTTTTCCCCTATCATTTTCCTTTCGACAACTTATGTGGGAAATGTCACACAAAACACTATGTTAAGGGAATGTTAAAGATACACAGTTCAGCATTCAAAAGTCAGGAAATTACAAAGTTAAATTGTATCATTAATAAAGTCAGTGTGGTCTCTCAAATAAGTGTAAAACCAATAATTAGGAGATATGTACTTGTGCCAGTGCTGCATTGTGTCACCTTAGGCTAGTCTCTTAACTTCATCTCTCTGTTGCATCATCTGTAAAAATAGCAATTATCATGCCCACTGACCTACCTCACAATCATACTGTGATAATTTAGTTAATTAGTAACATTTATAAAATATTTGAATATATAAATTTCTCTATAATGTTTTATTAGTAGTAAGATTGCATATGCAACCCTCCTTTCCCCTTCTGAATATGTACTTGACCATATATCATTTCTCAGATATTGTAAGGCAGTATCATACTATCTATGTGCAGCATCTTGTCCTATGTGACTACACAATGAATGCAAAAACAAGTCTATCAAATTGAGTTAAATGAAAAGTACACTGTTACAAATCTGTGCTTCTGGTTGAAGAGAACTATTCTTTATCATTTATTTGCCCGTATCTCAGTTAACCGCTCCTATAAATAAGTAAAATATCAACACCCCCAGACTGTTGGGAACTTAATCAATAAATGTAAAGTGGTTTAATTTCTGTGGCTGAGAAGGATTTGTTATCTTAGCATATACATTAAAAATGTAGTATTATACCTGAGAGAGAAAGAGAAAATATGCTTGAATTTATCAAAAAGTATATCTCAGACAAGTCTGTCTTTTTCTGAACATAATTCTTGGATTTTATATGCACAAATACTTGAAGAATGTTATATTCCCCCCTCAATCTTTTCTTCTCCAAACAAAACAAACTCAATTTTTTCAGTCCTTCCTCAAAGGTCATGTTTTCTAGCCCTATAATCATTTTTGTTGTTCTCTTCTGGACTTTTTAGAATTTGACCACAAGTGTGGTGTCCAGTTGGACACAATACTCCAGTTGAAGCCTTATCAGTGGTGAGTAGCGTGGAAGAATTACTGTGCATCTTGCTTACAACTCTCCTGCTAATGTATTCCAGAATGAGGATTTTTTTTTTGCAAAGCTATTATATTACTGACTCATACTTACGTTTGTGATCATCCTGTTTAATTCAGACCATTTCTCCAGTTCATTTCCCTTGAAAAATCTAGTAAATGAAATCTTACTCTATCTCTGAATTGAATTTACTGCAAACATTTCCATTTTCTTATAATTTAAGCAACAGTTATCTTCTGATTTTCCTTTGAACCATTAACAGTTTCCATTGGCTGTAGACAAAATCAAAGATAATAAAAATAAAACCTCACAGAACAGAGATACCCTAAACACAAACATTTTAACCATTCATTCATCCATTTTTTTTAGATAAGACTATTAATTTAGAATGAAAACAAACACACCACCGCCTCTACATAATAAATCCGTACGATTTATGAATGCAAAACATCATTAAAACCTAGATGAATTATTAATCTTTAATTATAAGCCTTTGACTAAAGCTGTACTGAAATATACAATAAATAAAATGTCTTTATGAAATGAACCATTTGCCATGACAAGTTTAAAAAAAAAAGTCACACTGCTGAACTCTCCCTAATGATTTAGGATGATTAATTCACTCAGAAAGCATTTAAAAGCTATGCTTGTTTCATAAGTTTTCTAACTGAAGTTTAATATTACCTGTAAGAAGACAAAAGTAGTAATTGACTACCAGAAATTAAATGAATAGAAAGAAACCATGTGAACTGTGCAGAAATTATTCTGATGCGGTTCAGAAATGACAAGAAAAAAAGATCATTAAGTTGTTATAAAATGTACAAACAACTTGTAGAGTTAATACTGCTTTCCCTATATATGACACATGAAAGGGTATTCTTAGCATACTGCTCCATTACCTATGCCTAGCAATGAATGTTGCCTTCTAATTTAATATAACAGTGAACAGATTTCTTACCAGCACAATTTGTATTTTGAGAGCATCTCTTAAGAATCATAGCTAGCAGTGTGTGGCAGTTCAATGAAGAATAATCTGTAAATAAAATTTCCATCTATCAAGAAAGGCCATTAAAGAACATAAAATAACCCATCCCTGACTGATTAATGTCTGCTACTGGAAGAAATTTAAGGCTATTAACATCTAGAGAATACACTGCTGCAGTGGTTGCATTTGTTATATAAAATCATATGATTATATTATGTTTCTGCCTAAAAAACCCCAAACAAACTAGTTTTTTCATTCCCCGAAAAATGTATTTAATATTTAGGAAAAATAGCCAACTATTTGGAAAACCATATGCAATGGAATACACAGCTCAGCAATTGTATATACAGATGTAGACAATTTAAGGTCATCCCTCCCACACAAACAGAAATTCTTACCAAATGACAGCACTTACAACAGTCTGTGTGTACTGCATGCAAACAAACTAATTTCTGAATACTGGCTTTTGTCTAACTCCTTTCTCATATTTCCCATTTAAATTACAATTATATATGCTTAGTAAGCCTTGCATTGTTGCCAAGCTTGAAGACCAATAATTTCTAGCTTGAGTATGAGCCTTAAAATGGATTACAAAAGAGAAGCACCACAGGATTCAATATAAAGTCTCTGACCAGAATATTCTGTACATACTGATAGATTCTTCTATTTAAAGTGTTTAGAAATATCTTCCAAAATGTTAAATCCCTGGCAAACCAGATCATCAGTTCAGGGGCGGCCCCTCCATATAGGCGAACTAGGTAGTCACCTAGGGTGCCAACTTAAATGGGGTACCAAATTCGAGGGAAAAAAATCAAATTTTAAAAAAAGAAAATGAAAAAGATGAAAAAATACACACAAAATAACGAAGATGTCATTATTTCAATTCCCATGCACGTATGGAGGGAATATGAATTATAATTAATTTCTCTACATTTCAGAGAATTTATTAATATATCAGATCTTTTATTTACTGCAAAAATAAATAATATTTTAGCAATTTTTTTTCAATTTGTGACGTAGAGTCAAGATGACCCACTCTGCAATTTTTATAAGCAATAACTCAGCCACAAAGAAACACATCCACCAGCGGCAAGAGCTGCAATGCTAGTGACACCTAACTCAAATATACATCAAGGTTGCATAGCTGGAAATTCATGTAGAGCCGAGATATCACAAGTTTATACATGTCAAATGGTCATTTTAACACACATTGCAGGTAGATGGTAAGAATCAAGTGAATACTATGGAAAATGTGTTTCTTGGTGCCAAAGAATAAGATTAATGTCTTTCAGCATTATAAATCCAAAATGTGAGTATCTTTAACCATTATTAAACCTAGCATTATTATCGGGCTGTATAATTATGAACTTATCTTGTTATAATGGTTCACATGTAATAAATAATGTCCATAAAAGAAAAGTAACAGCATTAGCGCTTAATAGACTACGAAAGTGATAACATCACACTCCAAGCAGATAGCCATGAGAACGGGGATTACTTTCCAAACAACCAGGATCAGGTTATAACGTCTAAAAAGGTCATTTTGTTTCTACATAAAGGCTATAATAACTGTCTTATTAGGTAAGTGAGTGTATGTTACTAACCTTTAAGCAGTGAAAAGACACATTGGGATGGCTACAATATGATTTAAATCACCAAGCATGTGGTGTGTCAGCCATCCTTAACGCTATCATGCTTGCACAGTTAGTACATAACAATATTCAAATGCCCCATGGAAGGAAGAAGAAGAAGAAAACCCTCAGGAACTGAGTATTGTAAACGAAAGGCTGAGATGGAAAAGGACCAAGCAAAACACCAGGGATCCTTCCTGAAATATCTTCTCTTTAATCCAAATAAAGATGGAAACAGTTCACAGCATCCAGATGAAGGAATTTTACTTGGAGAAGAGGTTAGCTCACATCTGCATAGAAGCAGTTTGGAACATCAATGTAAGGGGACTGTTGCCCCTTTACTAACATTCAGTGGGGGTGTTTTGGTTGGCTAGCTCCCAGTACTAAAAGGGGAAGAGTCTATGGGAACCAGGACCCTGAGACTGATAGTCCCCAGGAACAATGGGAAGAGGCCAGTGCTCCAGGTCAGCCTGAATGTCAGGGCAGGCAGTCTAATCAGAGAGTTAGGAGGCCAGGGAGGTCCTGTCCTCCGTGTGAGTGGATTTGCCTGGGTCAGACAGAGTGGGGCCGAGCTAGGGAGAAAACAGGGGCCTGAGCTGAGCTGGGGAGCAGAGCTGTGCCAGATCCAGAGGGACCTGAAAAGCAGCCCAGAGAGAGCAGACCCTGTCCTGGGAGCAGAGCTGCAGCTCAAAAGCTAGAGGCACAGCCCAGAGAGAGCAGACTTTCCCTGGGAGCAGAGCTGCAGCAACCAGAGCCAGAGGGGCCAGAAAAGCAGCCAGGAAGCGGTCAGTGCTGGGAGCAGAGTCACAGAAGCAGCCTGCAGAGCAGACCTGTCCTAGGAGCAGAGCTGTAGCAACCAGAGCCAGAGGGACCAGAAAAGCAGCCCAGGGAGCTGGAGGCAGAGCAGCAGAAGTGCTGAGACAAGAGTGGTGGAGCTGGGGCTGGAGCAGTTCGGAGCTGGGTGTGATGAGCAGCTGGGGAGACTGAGGGGGACCCTGGGCAGCAGGCCCAGCACAGGGAGACACCTCAGCCAAGAGGCTCTGCAGGCCAGGCTTGGATCGTAACCCCGACAGGGCAGGGGTAGCCCTGGGAAGAAGGATCCTACCACTTAGAGCCTGAGAGCGTGTGGCCACCGCCAGAGCAAGTGTCCAACCCATAGCATCCCTGCAGCACCGCCAGGGCCTGAGAAAAAGGCCTGGGACTTACAAGGAACAGATGTAAACTGCCCTGACATTCCAGAGACACTGTTTGTGATGTTCCCTGCCATAGAGCGGGTTGATGTGTTTCCTTTAACGTTTCCCATTTTTCCTTATTCTTTTTAAAATTAATTGTTGATTAAATAATGTGCATTTGCTTTAACTTGTTTGTAATGGTCAGCGGGTCAGAGAAGTGCCCAGTACAGAGAGAGTACCCCGGAATGGGGACACCCTAGCCCCTGTCCTAGGTGACCACAGCAGGGTTGGGGGTCAAGCCTCCCAGGAATCCTGGGCCCAGCCTTGTTGGGGTTACAAGGACTCTGCCAGACAGGAGACTGGAAGGGGAGTCCTCAAGGGCAGGGAGGCCACTGGGTAAAGGAAGTGGGAGCGAGGACTCAGATCCTTTCCCTAGCCCACTTCACCGGGGTAGTACAGAAGTCAGGAAAGTTCCCCACAATAGCGGGACTATTCCCCCGCTTACATCAAGATGAAGGTATATTCCTTCACGATGAGGGTAGCTCACATCCACAAAAAAACAGGTTGGAAACTCAAGATGATGGAAACTTACTTCTAGATGAAGGCTGCTCACAGCATCAGACTGATATGGAAGTGGAGAAAATCTATTCGCCTTCAGAGACACGGAAATTGAAGTAAATGAAGTAGAAGGAAGAAAGAATGAGGAAGTTACAAACAAGTTACAGAAAGGGGGCCCAGATTCATGGCCCAGATGTAATGACAGTGTGCAGCAAATTCTCATGGAACATGGAGCCAAACAAGTTCATGAATGTCCCTTCCCTAAGGATGGAAATAAAAGAAAATTCTCTGCTCATCATTACAAGAGGAAACTCATTAATGGGGAAGAAATTTGTCAAAACTGATTACAATATTCAGTGTCAATTGACTCTGTGTTTTGCTTTTGCTGCAAGTTGTTTAGAAATCAAACAATTGGTACATCAGTTACTGAAAATGGTTTGAAGGACTGGAAAAACATCTTCAATTCTCTCTACATGAAAGTAGTACAGAACATTTGGAATGTTTTCAAAATTGGAAAGAACTTGAATTACGATTGAAAAAAGCAAAAACTATCGATAAAGAAAATTTACATGTGATCAAGGAAGAATATTGGCAAAAGAAGAATATTGGCAACAAATATTAGAGCATCTGATTGCTTTAGTGAGAGTTCTCGGTGGGCAAAATTTAGCATTCCGCGGCTGTGGTAGAAATGAAAAATTATACACTCCAGGTAATGGAAAGTTTTAAAATTTGTTGAATATCTAGCTTTGTTTGATCCAGTTATGAAGGCGCATCTATGTAAAACAACTGATCATGAAACACAGGTTCATTACTTGGAAAAAACTATTCAGAATGAACTGATTCAAATCCTAGCAAATGCCATTAAAAAGAAAATTGTAGAAACTTCCCATTCTGCAAAATACTTTTCAATAATACTGGACTGTACACTATATGTGAGTCATATTGAACAAATGATGACGATCATTCATTTTGTGGATATTGAAAAGTCTGCAGATGAAGATAATGTTGAAGTGCTCATAAAGGAACATTTTTTGGGTTTTGTACCACTGAAGGAGACAACTGGAGCATTTATGACTGAAACCTGTATTCTACAAGAGTTTGAAACAATGTCATTATCTGTTTAAAATTTCGTGGCCAAGGCTAGGATAATGGGAGTAATGAAGGGTAAAGACAATGGTGTGCAAAGGAGAATGATAGAAATCAATCCTAGAGCCTTTTTAGTTCCTTGCACTGCACATTCACTGAATTTGATTGTCAATGATGCTGCTAGATGCTGTTTGGATGCAAGCAATTTCTTTGACCTGGTGCAACGTGTTTATGTGTTTTTCTCAGGTTCAACATGCTGTTGGGAGATTCTGACTCGCCATGTGAATTCTCTAACTGTGAAACCACTTAGGCAAGATGGGAGAGTCGCATTGATGCTTTGATACCTCTTCACTATGAACTTGGAAACATTTATGATGCTCTAATTGAAATTTCTGATGATACTACCTTTACTGGATCATCTGGTAATATGGCACGTTCAGATGCAGAAGCTCTTGCAAATCCCCTTTCCAAGTTCAAATTTGTGACTTCACTCATTTTGTGGTATAATATCCTTTTCGAGATTAACCTCACTAGTAAACAGCTCCAGGAAAAGAACTTGAACATACATTCTGCTATTCAAAAACTAGAGCAAACTAAAAATATTCTGGAAGAATTCAGAAGTGATGAAGGGGGTGAAAGAACACTGGTAGACTCTCTTGAGCTTGCTGAAGAAATAGACTTTCTGACAGAATTTGAATCAGAGCCAGTTCGCATTCAGCAAAAGAAATCGCAGTTTTCGTATGTAGGATGATGCACACTCATTCAGAACCCAAAACAAAGGTTCAAAGTGAATTTTTACTTCACAGTCCTTGATACTGCTATTCACTCAGTTGACAAAAGATTTCAACAGATGCAGCAGCTAGAGTCAGTATTTGGCTTTCTATATGATATCCACAACTTGCAAAAGAAAACAGCAAAACAGATAAGAGAATTTTGTATAAAACTGGAATCGGCATTGACTCATGAACATTCAGAAGATATTGATGCTACAGATTTGTGTAGTCAGCTTCAGGCTTTTCAAGACAACCTAAGAAACATTCCACTCCTGAAGAAGTACTGAAGTTTGTTTGTGAAAATAAACTCACAGACAGTTTTTTATAGCTCTACTCATTCTTTTAACTTTGCCAGTTTCCGCAGCTTGTGGGGAACGTAGCTTCTCAAAGTTAAAATTTATAAAAACATATCTGCGTTCAGCAATGGTGCAAGAGAGACTTGTTGGACTTGCCACAATGTCAATAGAGTGTGAAATATCTGGAAAACTAGATCTAAAAGAACTAGTGACTGAATTATTTTCAAAACTTAAAGCAAGAAAAATCATGTTTTAAGAGCACAGAGTGTTTTTTATTTGGAGTGTTTTGTAAATACAGGTTAAATTTCATAGAAGAGTTTTCTTATTTCTTTCTATATTGGATATGGTGGTAATGGCAGTTAAAGCAGAATAGCAAAATGGATGATTTTGGATTTGTAATAATAAAAATTATAATTAACATTTTAAATGCATTTTTATTTGAAATTGTACTGAAATATCTTCTAGCTGTCGTGCACAAATCTAGTCTGAAAATGTCTTGTCTCTATTTTATTTGATCTCAGAAACATTGGTTGGATAGACAGACAAACTGAATAATTAAGCCTCTGTTTAAAAAAAAAACAACTTAAAAACATTAAAAGGAAAAAAGGGGTCAAAATGTTTCCCAAAAACCTCAACCTAGATCTGCTCTTGGGATTTGGGGGCACCAATTGCATGGGTCGCCTAGGACACCAGTTGCTGGCAGCTAGTCTAGGGCTGCCCCTGTATCAGATGGTAGTATCGAGGACTTTCAGAACCAACATGCCATAACTATGCAGTAAAGCTAATAAAATGCAGTACAGTAAAAGTACAATCTATATCTCTGTCTATTCATCTCTAACAAGAGAGAGAAAGCAAGAAAGAAAATATTTTCAAATATGGGTGCCTAATGTTAGGATTCTAAATAAAATGGCTTGGCTTTCTCTGGCAGTAGCAGATGATTTACACCTCTGAAAGTACTTAGGATCCTAAGTATGGATTTAGAAGCCAAATTTGAAGATTTTGGTCCATGGTTTTACAATGCTATAAACAGGCTTCGCAAAATGCAATTTTTATATATAATTTTGAGAGATATTGATTTTTTAAAGCTTTTTGTCTATTTTTTTATCAATTTAAATGTTCACAGTTGTGGGAAATTATGGGGGAAGTGTCAAACAATCATTATTTAATGATAGTAGAGACCAATTCAAAAAATTAAAGCCTTATAAGTGTTAAAATACAAACTGTCAACATCACATCAAAATTGAAATACCCTTAAATCAAACTTAAGTTCTCAAGCATCATTTTTCTTACTTTGCCTATCTGTAAATTTCAATTATCACCAATAGAAATATTTTTTCATTGGTTTCTGTGCGTATGCTGAAACTGATGTTTACTAACATTTACTGATAAAAATCTTCCAAGCCTAGCTATAAAGCACTGACTACACCGTGGATGTTTAAGATTATTACTACTAGTACTAATTGTTCTGACCAACATCTGTAATATCCTGAACAAACTTTATAGAATTAAGATAAAAGTTACTGAATTAGGGTTAATACCTTTGGGGTACATTGACTTTAAAATGTCATAGCAACACATACAAAATTGTAGTATATGTACCTGTTCTAATGGGAGTGGGCATTATCCATTATCAGCCTTTGCAGCCATCCCCCTGGGGAAATATGCATACACTGGAGAATCTACTTTTAACTAGAGACCAACAGACCAAAAAAAAAAAAGATTTTTGAATAAAAGCCTGAATCTTAAATTTACTCCTTCTTTCCTAATCCAAAAAACAGACAGGACCAGTTGTCCGCGGTGGGCTCCCATCCTTAGGGGAGGATTGTAAGGACTTGGGCTATGAGGCCTACTAAGACAGTGTGCTGGTTATGGAAGCTGATGAACTTGTAACTGCATAGAAACCCCTAGGGTGGGGTGATATTCAGTAAGCTTTTTATCATGTATATAGGTTGTTTTTCATAAGTTCTTTGTACTTTATTCTTAAAGTAAAGTAGTCTTGCTTAAAAAAACTGTGGGGGAATTTATATCTATAGCAATCATTCTGTTAGCAATCATTCTCTGAAGAGTCTGAAGAAGACTCTGAAGAAGCAGGTCTTTTCAGGCAGATTGTCGTAGCTGGTCAGGAGGGTTGCCAGGTGTTTGGTTTTCAACTGGAACACCTGGTTGAAAAGGGACTCTGGCAGCTCCAGTCAACAGTACTGACCAGGCCGCTAAAAGTCCAACTGGCAGTGCAGCAGGGCTAAGGCAAGCTTCCTGTCACCCTGGGCTCTGCTCTCGGAAGCAGCCCACATGTCTGGCTCCTATGTGCAGGGGTAGCCACGGGGGCTCCGCATGCTGTCTCTCCCCGAGTGGTGGCTCCACAGCTCCCATTGGCCAGGAAACATAGCCATTGGGAGCTGCAGGGGCAGCACCTGCGGGTAGGCAGCGTCTGTAGGCAGTGTTTGTGTGCAGAGCCTCCTTGCCTATCTGCCTAGGAGCCGGACATGCCGGACAGTTCCAGGAGCTGCCTGAGGCAAGCGCCGCCTGGCTGGAGCCTGCACCCTGAACACCCTCCCATACCACAAAATCCTGCCCCAAGTCAGAATCTCTTCCTGCATCATAACTCCCTCCCAGAGCCTCACCCCCTCCCACACCCCAACCCCCTACCCCAGGTCAGAACCCCCTCCCATGCCATGAACCCCTCATCCCTGGCCCCAACCCCCTGCCCCAACCCAGAGCCTCTCCCGAATCCTGAACCCCTAATTTATAGCCCCACGCCCGAGCCCACACCTTCAGCCAGAGCCCTCACCCCCTCCTGCACACCAACCACCTGTCCCAGCCAAGTGAAAGTAAGGGAGAGTGGGAGTGAGCAAGCAAGAGGGAGGGGGGATGGAATGAGCAGGCGTGGGTCCTTGGAGAAGGGGCTGGGCAAAGGTGTTTGGTTTTGTGCGATTAGAAAGTTGGCAACCCTACTGCTCAGTACACAGTGAAGGCAGGAAATACCCTGGTCAGAAGAGAGTGAGATGCAGGTCTCCAGCCAAGAGCTGGGGAGCAGGAAGCCTGAGTGGCAGCCATTGCTGGACCACTGAGGGGAAATAAAGGTGCAGTTGGCCTGAATTATGACAATAGTTACTGTGGTCAATCCGGGTGTTGGTCTTCTATAATAAGAACTCAAAGCCTTCAACCTCACTGGAGAAATGCCACATCACACATCAAACCTGACCTTCAGAGTGCAAAACCAAGCCATCTTTTCAGCTAAATTGCTTAGGCTTCACGAGAAACTGTCAACTTATGTCAACAATTTCATAAAACACTGACAAACCAAAATGAATCACATTTATGTCTCTGATGTTAGTAAAAAGGAAGCTCAGACAAACATGTCATATTGCCTAGTTTTGGTAAATCCCAAAGAACTTGAGGCAAATGTAGAGGCAGTAATCTTAATGGTGGGAACAGACTTGCTATTTTCAGCTAGTTTAGCTATATACTATACCAACAAAATTCCTTTAAAAAAGTGAAAATTATATGATGCTTTTCACTTATTTGCACAGCACTCGTATCTCTTTTGCAATATTACTGGAGGACAGGAAGTTATTTACAAAGAAGCATGCACTTTTTTTTAAAAAAAAGTAATATCTACTATTACAGGAGAAAGTGTGAATATAATTATATACACATTTTATTGCAATGAGTTTATCATAAAACACCCATGCATTCTGTATATGCCACATATTGCGCAGGAAACCTATTTAAGAGATATTTGATAACTTTAAAAAGTTATATGAACTATAACTGTTCAAATATCAAGGAGAGAGAAATTAAAACTAATAATGCATTGAAAATACCACTAAAATTGCCTAAGTTGTTCTTGGTATATAAAAATATTATAATATATGACAGGGTGACATGGTGTATAAAGGATTCATCAGCATACATTTTGGATGGCCATAGACTCTGGTAATCTGTTCATATTTATATAGTTTTCTAATATTGTATTTAACTTAATGACAGGTTTCAGAGTAGCAGCCATGTTAGTCTGTATTCGCAAAAAGAAAAGGAGTACTTGTGGCACCTTAGAGACTAACAAATTTATTTAAACATAAGCTTTGCATCCAATGAAGTGAGCTGTAGCTCATGAAAGCTTATGCTCAAATAAATTTGTTAGTCTCTAAAGTGCCACAAGTACTCCTTTTCTTTTAGTATTTAACTTGCTAGTGATCTTGACCTACAGAGAAATGAATGACTTTTAAAGGATACAAAATTTTACATAAAAAAGAGAAACAGCACTAGTATAATGTTTTTCTACAAAGGCAACTACCACTTTGAAAAAGCCTCAAAAATTGGCCATCAAGCACAAATGTAATCCTAAATTCCCCTAGCACAGGGGTGACATAAGGCAATAGGAGATTTCATATATTAAATTTCTACCATCTTTTGTTCAGATGAAACTTTTTATTACTTCATGCTTGTCGCTAATCCCTATTTTGTTCCTACCTTTATTATCTTAAAAACATTTATAAAAACTTGTGCAATTATGCATCATTCATGAGCTGAAAAGCAGTCATGGTCAATTGATTAATTTTGCTACCATTAGGCAGTCAGAGAAATACATGGCAGTAACAGTACAATGTGTAACTGATAAAGCCAATGACTTTTCCAAAACAATATAATAATCTAAACTGTATCAAGCTTTACTTTAAAAATACACACTCAGCTGCTTCTAACAGGGAAAGAGATTGTGGCTTTAAAAGTAATGATTTAAGCCCTGTTTTTTTTATCAGATTGTATTACAACACTGTAGTTGACCTAAGTTTAAAGGCAATAAATAAATCACATATCCATTACTGTATGTACATTGCAGACAAAGAGTAATGAATAGAAAAAATTATTGGGAGCAAAAATAAATGACAGGCTATCAAAAAAGGTCTTCATGATTACAGCTCTGGTAACAAGCAAATCATAGTGTAATTAAAAGAAATATATTTTGCACTTATACATCACTGAGGACGTCAACATATTTAATAAATATTAAGTTAGCTTCAGGACATCCCAGTTAAAACATATATACAACCATTTCTGAGATGAAACACAGCAATGGTTTAACAGTATTTTGGAATGGAAACTGACATCACAGAGGAAATTTAATAAATTTAAGAATACCAAATTTGAATTTGACGAGCAGCGATACCCCTCTTTTTGTGAAACAGCCCTGTGATCTTTGACTACATGCGGTCAGGAACTTTGCTTTACAAAATTCTCATATGCTGAGATGAGGATAGTGATAGAAAAGAAGGGATGCTGAACAATATAATGTCATCAATCCCAGAACTCAAATATTAAATTCGGAATATCAAAGGTGGAAAGAAAAATTTGCAACAAACAGTTCACTAACAGTCTAGAGATAGGGGAGTCACACCACTGTCATGGCGCAGTGAGTAAGCAGACTCTGGGAGCTCCCACTGACCCCTTTCTTAGTTTTCAGGAACTTTTTCAACAGAGCCCTCCAGTAAGCCCTATACCTTTCATTAGGCCTGAAGGAGTCCAGGAGAAAGGTGAGAATAGAGGAGAAGATGCAGAGCAGAGAAGATTAGAGCAGGCAGTCTCTCCTCCACATCACGTATTGGAGGAAGACTGTCAGCATTGCTGGAGGTAAGTGAGAGGCCCATCTACCTCCCTCCTTCCCTGAAAAAGTAGTGGCAGGAGATAAGTTCTCTTTATTTTCTGGGAAAACAAAAAAAGATAAATGAACAGGTGGCCCATCCTTCCTGCCCCCAGAGGACTGCAAGGAGTTGCTGTATTGTCTTCCCTCTCCCTCCCCACCCCAAAACTCTGTGGTACTGTAGCAGCAGGAGGTACACCTTTCTCTCAGAAATATGAAAAGTGGGGTGACTGGAATTATCATCTACCCCTTTGGATGGTCACAGCGCCATGCCAGAATACAGTGGACAGGGCAGAGGGGTAACAGCAAGTGGCCTCACAGTTAATATGTCCATTCCAGAAATGTGGGCAGTGTTTGGCAGCTCTGGATGAAAAACACACACGGGGAAAGAGGAGGGAAAGAAAATAAGATAATATGCAAACCAAGGGGCTGGAGTCAGAAGACACAGGTTTAACTGTGGTGCTGGAAACCCATTTTATCAAGTTTTAAGAAAAAATAAAGGACAAAATGGACACAATGAATAGTCAAATAAACAAACTAGTAGTAGCCATTACAGACATGGACTCTAGGATTGCCAGTACTAAGAAGGACATACAGGGTCAAAATGCTGGCTGAAAAAGTGGAAGATTTGGAAAACCGGGGTCATAGGAAAAATATTAGGATTCTAGGGCTGCCAGAAGGGACCAACAGAAAATACCTGATAAAATACTTTGAAGCATGGATTTCAAAAGCTTTGAATCTGCCAGTCAAATCAGAAAAAAATAACTTTGAAAGGGTGCAGTGGAATGGGGGATACCAGCTCATAACAGAAATTTGACTAGACCACATCCTATCATAGTTTGGCAGGGACCAGGTCTTGATTCTTGACCCAGCCAGGAAGTTGAAAGAGCTAGGAGTGGAGGGCAACTGAGTCTCTTTCTATCAAAACTATTATACAGATGCATGGAGGAAAAGGGATGAATTTACAGGCCTTCACAAACAGCTCCAATAGGAAAAAGCTTTGATTTGCATATTTTACCTCAGCATCCTGATGAATATCAGGAGGATCGAACTCTCACTTTTTATACACCAAGAAAAGCGTAAAGGTTCCTGAACTGAATCCTGGAACCAAGCACAGGAGACCAAGTTGAAGTGGGGACTAATAATATTCAAGTTGCATACAATTTAATCAAGGGCTCTATAAGTATCAGAAAGGGAAATTAGAATGACCTTTGAATGGAACAAAGCACAATTGTTATACTTGATAAGGAAAATAGAGCTTAAGTGGCAAAATCATCAGAACGATTTGTATGTTAAGTTTATTAGGAATATTGTTAAGTAATAGTTTTAAACAAATAATGGGACAGGAGTTAATGCTAGGAAACTTTGCAGATATTAAGTATATCAGAAAATACATTATGAAGTAAAATGAAAAATAGAATGTTTGAAATATATGGTTTAAGGTTATATGTTACGGTTGGTAATGATATTGAATGTAAATGCAGGCAAGTTGATAAAATAAATGCTATATAGTAACAGTAAATGCTATATAGTAACAACAGGGCTGTGGGTTGAAGAAGAGGGGGAAGGTACTATGTGATCATGTCAATAATGAACGTATGGAAAAATGGGTTAAAAATATCAGGAATAATCTGGGAGGTATTTCATATTTTTCTCCAAAACTGCCCAAACATATGGTAGGATAGCTCTAACTTTTGATATAAAAATTCTTGTACATTGAAATTCTTAATGCTAGAATTGAATTAATATATATCTTGGACGATATGCCTGTCTTCATAAAAATAAAGATTAATTCCTTTATTAGCAGGGAGGTGAAAGTCAACCTGTGGAAACCCCACAGACCCATGTTCGAGACCCTCAAAGCCCAAACAACAGCCAATGTCCTCTGGAATGGTTGTTGAAGAATGAAGGGCAGAGGTGAAAGTGAGCCAGTACGAGCCGGTGCACAGTACCAGGGTGGATCGGCTTCTCCGGGCACAATTTAAAGGTCCTGTGGCTCCCAGCAGTGGCTGGAGCACCCAGCCCTTTAAATTGCTCCCAGAGCCCCGCTGCCCGAGCCCTGGGGTAGCGGTGGCGGGGCTGAGGCAGCGATTTAAAGGCCACCGGCCGTAGCAGCGGCCGAGCCCTGGGCCCTTTAAATTGTCCCCGGAGCCCCACCGCCGCTTTTCCAGGGCTCCGGCAGACTCCGGGGACGATTTAAAGGGCCCGGGGTGGTAGTGGGGGCAGGAGCCCCATCCCTGGAGCCCTGCTGCCAGAGCCCTGGGGAAGCAGCAGCGGGGCTCCGGGGACGATTTAAAGGGCCCAGGGCTCCGGACGCCACTACTGCCCAGGGCCCTTTAAACTGCTGCCAGAGCCCCTGTCTGCTCTTGTTACCCCGGGGACGGGGAAGGAGGCACTTGCCAGTACAGGGTGGGCCGGGGCTGGCTCTGACCTCCGCCAGCCCCGCCCCTTCCACCCGAGGCCCTGTCTTCCAGGGGCCAGAGCCAGCCCAGCCCCATACCGGTAAGTCCCTAGACTTACTTTCACCCCGATGAAGGGACATATGAATCTTTAGCGCCTCTGGCACATATATATCTTGCGATGCCGGCTACAACAGTGCCATGCGAATGCCTGTTCTCACTTTCAGGTGACATTGTAAACAAGAAGCGGGCAGCAGCATCTCCTGCAAATGTAAACAAACTTGTTTCCCTGAACAATTGGCAGAACAAAATGTAGAACTGAGTGGTCTTCTGGGCTCTAAAGTTTTACATTGTTTTATTTTTGAATACAGTTATTTTTTGTACATAATTCTACATTTGTAAGTTCAATTTTCATGATAAAATATTGCACTACAGTACTTGTATTAGGTGAGTTGAAAAATACTTTTGTTTTTACAGTGCAAATATGTGTAATCAAAATAAATATAAAGTGAGCACTGTATACTTTGTATTCTGTGTTGTAATTGAAATCAATATATTTTAAAATATAGAAAACATCCAAAAATATTTAAATAAATTCAATTTTATTAACAGTGCGATTAATCAGAATTAATTTTTTTAATCGCTTGACAGCCCCTATATGAAATGTACCTACATTGGTCTTGATTCAGGAAGGTGCTTTACCCTATGCCAAACTAGAAAGCATGTAAGTAGTTCTGCTGGAGCCAATGTTAAATGCTTAAAGTTAGATACATGGTTAAGTACCTGTTGAGCTTCTATTTGTGGAGAGAAATCCCATTTGTTCACCTTCTTAAGTGCAACATCATTTTAAGTGCTCAGATTTAGCTGGATGCACCACATGCAATTACTTCCTACTATTTTCATCTGATGTCTGATGTAAGTGAATTAATTTCTGTCTTATGTGACCTATTTGTAAAAGCCATTCCTCTTGTAATAGCTTTACCATTGTAGCTAGACACCATGAGTATCAGGACCCTACAGTCTTGAACCTGAGTCTGCAGAGTTCCTAGTTGAGTGTTACCTCCCTGTTCCCTCCCAGCAGCTCATTGCTAACTGACCAAGTGACGAGACCATGAAACCTGAAGCTACATCAGGGCAGCTTCCCTTGGACCCTGATTGGAGGAACACCGGGACCTCTGATTGGTCAGGGCTTCCTATTTAAACACAAGAGAGGCCACACTTGGGCTATATCTGGCTGGTACATTGGATCCTGCCTTCCTGATGCCTGAGTTTTGGTTCCCTGCTTTGTTCTTGGTTCCTGCTTTCCTGACCTGCTCCTGGTTCCAGCCTTCCTACTTTGTTACTGATTCTTAACCCTGATCTCCAACTCTGATTCCAACCTTTGGCTCAACTCCTGACTCTGATCCTTGGCACAAATCCCAAATCTTGATCCAACCACTAGACCTGACCACCTATATCCCAGCCCCAAATGTTTGTGAAGAGCAGTACCCACAGATGTGGCCCAGGAAAGGAACAAGGATGAAGCCAAGCTGTTAACCTGAGCTCTGAGAAGAACCAGGTTTGCCCAAGTGGGCTGCCTGCCTCCAGATGGACAACCAAACTCTGCGGGCTCAAATTTCACAATAGACTACTGAGAACCAACTGTTGTGGAAGCAGGAGAGACAACTGCACCTTGAGAACACAACACCTCAGGCATGACCCACATTATCTGTGCCTATTAGAGTGGGTGATGAATGGAAAATGGAGGTTAGGACTCGTTATGGCCATTTCATGTATTTAGTAATGACATTTGGCCTAAAGAATGTCCTGGCCACTTTCCAACATTTCCTCAATGATGTGTTATATGGTATATTACACAAATAATTTTAGTCTATCTTGATGATATACTCAGAGCAGCATAATTTCTACATAAAGATGGTCCCAGAGATACTATGTCACAATATAGCCTTTATGCTAAATTAGAAAAATGTGCTTTTGATCAAATGACCATAGAGGTCCTGGGTTTTAGCTGTCTCTTAAAGGATTTAAAATGGATCCACTCAAGGTCCGGCTATTTGTGACTGGGCTGCACCTTGAAATGTCCATGACCTGCAATGTTTTCTAGGCTTTTCAACTTTTAATGTTAGTTCATCTCCAATTTCTCAAAGCAGATCACACCTGTCATGGACCTACTATGCAAGAATGTTTAGTTCCATTGGCCTCCTAAAGCCCAAATAGCTTTTGGGCAATTAAAGCTAGCCTTAACCATTGCTTCTCCCATAGGTGCTGGAACTGCCACACCCCCTGCCTCAAAGTGGTTTCCATTAAATACAGAGACTACAATTTGGTTCAATGGCTCTCAGCACTCAGACTATAAAAATTGTTCCAGTGCCACTGGCTATTACCCTAGCTCATCCATATGCGATACACGCTTTTGTTGTAGAAGCATATGCCTCTGGTGTGGCGATTAAAGTGGTTTTCTTGCAAAGCAATGGGGAAGCCAACCAAATTTTACATCCCTGTGCCTATTACTCCCAGAAACTCACCCCCGCAGATTAGAACTATGAACCCCCACCAAAACAGCCTTCAAGGAATGTCATCATTACCTCAGGGAAACCCAGCATCCAGTCCAGGTTTTTATTGATCATAGAAATTTAGAATACCTGTGCAAGGTTAGAGAATTGAATCAGTGACTTCAGTGGGCCTGTAAGGGGTTTCACAAGTGCCCCTTCTGGTTGGGTGTGACTGAAGTCTTTAACAGTCCCGGCCATGGTATCAGACTGTACCTCTAGAGCTTCCTCCCTGTAGGCAATGGTTTCACGCTTTCTGGGCCCTTCTGGTCCCAGCTCTCCAGCTGGGCCTTTTAACAGTTCAGATTCCCTTCTGTTATTGCCATCCAATTGCAAGCCACTCCCCCCGTGGCCTATGCGGGTAACCCAGGCCCACCCACTATTACTAAGTCCCAGCCCAGGGACCCTAAGAATAGCAGCCATGCAACACTATGTCTCTTTGACTAAAATGTTTTAAGTTCCCTGGGCCACTTACTTGTATACCCAGCCTTCACCAAATGCTTCACCTTTATCTCAAGGCTCTTCTGAGTTCAGTCCCAGCAGCTAGCTAGGTGCTCTTTCTTGCTCCTCCAGTCCTGGCCAGCACTGAACTGTGCTACATGGTGCTACAGTTCCCTTTACCCAGCCAGGAGCACCACCTGCACTCCTCTGGCTCCAGCAAGGAATTGTCTCTGGCTCTGCAGTCCCTTTTTTATATGTCCTTCCTGGGCCCTGGTTGGTTGCTCACTGCAGTCTCTCTGATTAGTTAGCCCTTTGCAGTCTCCCCCGATTGGATGCTTCCTCATCAGTCTTTCTAGGCTGCTCGAAGGACTTAGCTCCAAATTCTCCTTTCCTGGGATGGGTATAGCAGTGCCCTAAGGCCTCCAACAGAGGCTTCCTGGTCTAGTCCACCGTGTCACAGGGCCTTGTTCTTTTCACAATTCTACTTCATTATCTCCTACAGTCCCAGAATTAGAAATGGCAAAGCTGCCATTTAATATTCTTTGGAAAGGAGAATATTACACAGATCAAAAGAGCCAAGCCAAGAACCATCTCATATACTTACACCCCATAATTTCCTGAAAGCTGCCATGTAACAGGATTTATTTTCTTTAATCTGTTCTGTCTCTCCTTCCGATGAGTTGGCCCCACTAAACAAAGAGCTACACAACACTCAATAGAGAGTTATGTTCGTGAAGAGATGCACCTATGTTACACTGGTCCCCAAAGCATGGGGACACAACAAGAATGCCATGGCTTCCTGTTAGCAGAACATCTGGGGCACTTCAAAACCCAATGTTTGGTATCCCGTTTCTTCTAAGGTCCCCAAATGTCTTCTACAACACAGTCATTTGTTGCTTCCCATAAAATATGAACTTGTGCCAAGACATCACACAGTAAACCCTTTGGCCTCCCTCAACCCCTGAAAGTTTCTCATGACCTAGGTGGGGTTATCACAGATTTTGTTGTAGAACTGCCAGCGTCCATTGGGTTTATAACAATTCTGACAGTTGTGGGCCTTCTTTCAAATTCTTTGGGGGCAGGAACTCCATTGTATATCTATACAAGGATTAGCACATTTTAGGCAGTACCATAATACAAATAAAATGTAATTTTCTTTACTAACCCAGTTTTACAGATGGACTAAATGAGGCACAAAAAGGTTAAGTGATTTGTAAATACCACAGAGAGACTGTTGCAGAGTTTGAAAGACAACAATCTTTGGATTCTTAGCTATGGTCAAGCTCACTGATATCCTTTATAGCAGGGATTCTCAAACTGTGCCTTCGGGTATGCAAAACATCTGTCAGGGGATACATGAAAGAAATTGTGTAATGGTGGATTTTATTTATTAATTATGTTATGTATTGTATTTTCATAATAGGCTATTCAGACAAAGCTTTAAAACTGTGGGCATTTGTTATATGAAATGCAGTAAATTAATTTACTTCAAGATGTACCAATGAGAACAGAAACACAGACGCGGATGTACAGAGCCCTCACTTCCAATCACTGTACAGCACGAGTTCAGTTACCTAGCAACTGTCCAGACTAACTGAGCTCAGAACTTTTTTTTTTTGGTTGTATATGTCACACTATAACTATCTGTATGTTACAGGGAAATATGGCCAGATGGCTAAAACAGGTAGCATTAAAAGAACAAAAAATGTATCCGTTATGAGAAGGCTAGGGGTACACGGGCAACTAGTTGATCTGGAAAGGGGTATGCAATAAGAAAAGTTTGGGAACCTCCACTTTATAGTGTACTGACAGTGGACTTAAGACTATCTCTTCCCCCACAAATCACATTTACTTGGGCACTGTACAGGGAGGATCTGAAACACAGTGACTTGGAACAGAGTAGGAAAGCAGCTTCTCTGTAGGTATCAGTCTAGCCAGCAGTCACAGTGGCATTTAAGAGTCCTACAAAAAAACCTGTACTTGAGACATAGGTTTGTGGATCTGCATAGTGGCTAATCCTGTGTTCCTGCCCAGCTTGTCACGACATCTAAAGGGAGAAAACCTATAGAATGTAATAGGAATGAAATTTGCATTTTTCAATAGTGGTTCCATGCTGCTGTTGAGATGAACATTGTCAAAAAGAGCTACTCCTCTGTATCCTACCCATGGACTTTTCTTATAAGGCTGACTCACCAGTGGCCATAGCTATAGTGATTCTGTTGCATTTAGAAGATCCTTAATCATGGGGGAGCCAGATACAACAAGTGGTAAGTTCTGTTGTCTACCATCCCACCTGACAACACAAAGGCAGAAATATTGAAATAAGAGAATCGAACTTTTCATCCATGGTTAGGATAAAATACCTACCCATTACTGAGCACAATGGGGAGTTTATTTTGGAGACACTTCACCTTTCATCCCTGCTATATCAGATATTTCTTAGATACCTTTCCAAGCCTCAACTGATGGAGTAAAACAGAGATTATATAAAAGGTTAAAACTCTAGGTTTCACATCCTGTGAAATCTGTAGACAAGCTAGTCATGCACATAGACTTTGCAAAGAAATGCAAATAAATACGATGCAGTAAAATATTCCACCTCTGGTAGTGACTGATGTGTCACTGATGCTCAGGGATATGATATTATTTGACAAGGGAAAAAAAAGTTATTTTACAAAAAAAGTTCATGTTTATATCACAAGTTTTGCAAAATTTGTCATATAATTTGAGTCATGGTTTTTAAAAATTAGTAACTGAAAAAAATCAATAAGGGTAAATTCCATCACCTAATAGGAGCACATAACTCATTAAGAATCACTTTCACTGAAATAAAGACTGAATTTTGCCCCAAGAAAGGAATGTTTCACTTGTCATTAGACTTCTGTAAAACCACACAGTTTTTAAAGTATTATAATTATATACAATATTTAATACAAGATATGGGTGAGAAACTCTAAGTAGCCATCTCCCAAAAAAGAAACCTACCTTATTATTAAGAAAACAAACTATATTTCTTGGTGAAGTACTGTCTGAGTGAAATCTTGGCCTCATTGTCAAAGAGTTCTACTACTCTTTGATTTTGATGGGGCCAAGATTTTATCCCTAGAGTCTGTGTCCACGTTTTTACTCATTATCAGAGAACAGAGACTAATTGATTAGGCCCGCAGTGGAAAATATTACCTCTTGCACTAGAACAGCAAGAAAAAAAGGTCATGTTCATACTTTCATGATAATGATGATTAAATATCTAAAATGGCCTAAATTAAACAAGAATAGGACAAAAATTCTTTGGATATTCCCCAACTCCTCAACACTCAGTGCACTTTTAACAAGCAAAACAGAACAAATCGGTTGCTGGCATTTTAAATGGCAGAGTTCACATCTGAAGTAAACAATATTTGAACGTTTTTTTGTACTAAACACCAAAACTATCTTTTTTCAGTTAATTATTTCGTTTAGATGATCATTAATAGGGATTTAGAAAATACTGGGGTAACAGGGTGGTTTTCCCCTTTAACTGACTGGGGGCTTGGGGGCAGCATAGGGAGCTGGGTGGCTAGTACTAGCCCCACAAATCTGAGCCACCATAGAATCATGGAATATCAGGGTTGGAAGGGACCTCAGGAGGTCATCTAGTCCAACCCCCTGCTCAAAGCAGGACCATATCCCTGAGCATCAGTGACGCATCAGTCAGTACCAGAGGTGGAATATTTTACTGCATCATATTTATTTGCATTTCTTTGCAAAGATCCCTAAATGGCCCCCTCAAGGACTGAAGTCACAAGCCTGGGTTTAGTAGGCCAATGCTCAAACCACTGAACTATCCCTCCCCCATAAAAGACTAGTCAAGTGAGGCAGTGAGAATGGAGAAAGAACAAAGCAATCTGTAACTTACTGTGATCAATTAATTATAAATTCCACTGCAATCAGACCAGCCACCTGTGTGCACTGCCCAGCTCTGCTGCTGGTCGTACCAGGGCCAGATTGGCACTGAGCCACCTGGCTGCCGAGCAGCAGATGAGCAGGAAGAGTCCCTAGAGCCCAGCAACAAGCAGAGTGGTGAGTCCAAGAATCCATGGCTTGGTGCTGCAGGCCGAGTCCATTCCAAATGTGGCTAGTGCCCAATGAGCCAGCCGCATCCCTGGAACAGCAGTGGCAAGTCAGTCTCTCTCTAGTGCCTTCAAGCAGAGCAAGGGATGATGCCTGGGAAGGAGGGAGGGAGCAAGACTGAGAGAAGAGAGGGGGAATGGGCTGCGGAGGAAGGAGCCAGACACAACCAGCTGTGACGAAGCCACCATCACACTGAACTCCCAGCCCCTACTCAAGCTGCCACTATGCTTATGAAGGCCTTCCCCTCAACTGGATGGCATTTCACTATGTTTGTCTATCTTTAACACGAGAACTTTTAAGCATCACATCTAATCAATTTCAAAATTTCAGGGAATGTTGTCCACATCAATTGCCAGAACTCTATTGATTTTGGGGAAAATTGGAAAACTGAAACAGGAAAAATGGGGGGGGGGTTACACAGAGCCCTTTCCAGAAGTTTAGCACAGTCACAGCTTGAAGCACCTCTGAAGCACCTGTATCATCTCTGCACATCTTCCCAATAGAGTTTAATGTATGGTGATACAGTGACAGACTTATCCCCCAGAGAAAGAAGAATGGTGGGGAGGGAAAGAAGAAAATAGGAGTCTGTATAAAGTCCCTGCCATATGATGGGGTTAATGGAGAACCCTGGTATGGGGGGAATGATGGAATGAGAGCATGGGAGAAGAGGAAGATGGCAGTACACACAAAGACCCTGGCATGGGGCAAAGATGGAGGACCCCCTTATATGGGGAAGGGAGAATGAGAATGAACACAGATCCACTGCTCCAAGGAGAATAAGAGAGGGGGGAAGGAAGGGGCACAGACAACCTCTAGTGGGAGGAGACTGAGGGAGAGGGGAATGGAACCACACATAGAGCCCCTGGTATAGAGGGAAGACTGGGTGACCCTGGAATTCACATCAGAGGAAGGGGGACATACAGAACCCCTGATAGGGTAAACACGGTGATCCTACGATGAGAAAAGCGGGGAAGGGGAAAATGGGGGCACAGAGCTCCTATCATGGGAGTAAAGGAGGAATGAAGGGCATGGGGAAGTGGGATAATGGGGTGCACAGAGAACTGCTGACATGGGGGGGAATAGGGAACTTTGGTATGGGATCAGGGGAGAATGGGGAATACACAGAAACTCTGCCAAGGAGACTGGGAGGAGTTCCAAGAAGTCCCTAAAACAGAGATAGATGTGAGGGTGACACACAAGGAGCTTGTGGGGTAAAATGGAGGACTGCAAGGAGCCCTGGTGTGCGCAATAAGTTATGCGGATAGAAGCTACAAAGTATCCAACCCTGTAGTCTGTTTTGATAATAGATTAATTTAATTTCCTATAATTTAGATGATAAAAATATGTTTTGTCAGCTGTCTATGCAAGTCAATAGTTAATAAAAATATTTTTAATTGTTTCCTCAAAATCATATATACATGTTGAGAAATTTCCCTTGTAGCAGCATAAGTACCTACCACACAAGTTACCAATGAAGAAAGGAGCTATTTTAAGTTTTTTAAAAGGGCTCCTAGGGAAGAAATGAGTCTAGTCAGTGTCAGCTTTCCATTTTTAAAGTATATACTAAATTGCAAACGTTTGTATTTTCCTTTTAATTATACCGAGTATAAAGCAATATAACAGAACTTCAGAATTCTTCTGTTGACGCTGCTTTCTAGTAGTAGTTAGAATTCTACAGGCATATAGAACATTGATTTGCTGACTTATTAGCACAGATGCAGTTTGTTTACTCCATCATATTTATAAGGGAGGAGGAAATAGCTCTGTGGGCAGAGATTCTAAAAAAAATCAAAGGGAAAATATAAAAGGCTGAGACTGACATTTTTTTGTGAAGTTGTTAGATCAGACTCCAATGCTGCAAACACTTATGCATGTGCTTAACATTTCTATAAGTAGGGACTTCTTGCAGTAGTAAATTTAAACATGTCCATAGATAGTCACAATACTGAGACCTTAGTGACTAAAAGCCAATGCCCAGGAAGTGGATGGAATAAATGTAATGGGTTAGTCACTGGAGTTATGCCAAGCCCAAAGTGTATGTTTAGACTAGGGTAGAAATGTCACATGTTTACAAAAATACACACAAGTTGAATGTGTGTATTTGTGTGTGTGAGAGAAAACTGTTAGATTGAGAATCCTGAGGACTGAAGTTCTTTATTCATTCAACCACAGAACGTTCCCAGTAAGACCAGTGTCAGTGGAATCTTCGTTACAGTGCTCCAATAGTATATTAAGGTCAGGCTTGACAAAGCCCTCGCTGGGATGATTTAGTTGGGGATTGGTCCTGCTTTGCGCAGGAGGTTGGACTAAATGACCTCCTGAGATCCCTTCCAACCCGGATATTCTATGATTCTACTATTTCAACTTTACTCCAGAGTTAGAGAAAAGACCCTCCCATATAAAAACCCTGCTATTTCTCTATGCTATTTCAATCTGACCTCTCAACTCAGTCTGTCAAAGGGGAACTAGTTGATATTAGTTGTAATTAAAATGGTGGCTTTGTGATGTGAAGGAGTCTGGACATGTGACTTGGTATGTATGTGACCATGAAACAATCTGATGCAGCAATCTAAAAAGTACCAATCCTCCCGATGCATGGATTTTTAATATAAATTAGAATGTTTACTTTTTAATTGCTTTGGTATCATAATATAGCATATACAGAATGGAGATACAGTATTTAGTCAAAAAAAGAGTTCAATGTATGTCTCTGAAATGTAAAAAGCTGTTAAGTACAATCTAACTACATCAATTAAAAAAGAAAGGAGATATATGTTAACATATACAGCAGATTAACATTTTATTGTGATAATAAATATGCTTTTTTGTAAAAATGAAATTTTCTTTTCAGGTAAAAGTAAAAAAAAGTTAGCTATTTTAGGAATTTAGAAACTAGGGCATTTTGACAAGGGACTTAATAAAGGTGCCTCTTTATTCTTCCCATTGGAACTGTAAAAATAATAGGCTATTCAATAGCCACAACCCCTCAAGCACTCTCATTAAAACTCACAATTGTAAGGCCTGATCATTACTTGAATGAGAAACCAATAAGGAAAATCGAAGTACAGCAAGAAGTGATGGTGTTAATTCAGTTAGTGGCAGTTTTCTTTCCAAGTCAGCATTGAACCAATGTTCTAAAGTACTGTTAGGGGAACTCTGGTCCTGTAAGTGACATATTTTTCAGATGAGGTGTAAAGTAGGTTCTGACCACTTGTAGTTATTGAAGTTCCCAGTGCACTTGTAAATCCTACACTGAAAGAGTCAGCAGAAGTGATACCAAGTATCTGGGGGTAGCCATGTTAGTCTGTATCCACAAAAACAACAAGGAGTCCGGTTAGTCTTTAAGGTGCCACCAATTTATTTGAGCATAAGTTTTCATGGGTAAAAACCTCACTTTTTCAGATGCAAAAGTAGAAGTGAGAATGACTGACAGAGAGAACTGGTACCATTTACTATTTAATGTTATTTTTAGCACTGAAACAAGTGTTGATAGTGTGCTGTCACTAAATTCTCAACTTCAGATTGGCTTGCAGTGAGAAACCAAAATATTCTGTAGTATTATTCATGATTATTAAAACTGTACTAAAAATATCACAAACAAATCCCAAATGCTATCATCAATATACAATTCTAGGAATGTCATACTGTCTCATTCTGAAGCCTAAAAAATGTCTTTAGAGTCATCAGGAAGCGATGGAACAGCTACCAGTATAGTTAAGAGCTTTTTTTGTTCATAATATCACCAGGTTGAATTATCTATAGGATTTGCAGTCTGTTTACTATCCAGTTTCTAAGTTCTCAGTCATTTTGATTTTATGAATTATGCCTGTGAGGTGTACAGATACACAAGTGTAAGCTACACAGTAACACTTGCATCTTTGCGACCCCAAGAATCCTAAAATATTTTGATATCAGAGGTAACAATCAATCACTACCTTTGCACTACAGCTAATTTGCATGCAACTCTTTAGCAGTTGTATGAGGGAGACTGCACAGATGGTGGATTACTTGGCCCAACTTCCACACATGTGCCCAACTGCCACCTGCACAAATCAACACAAAATTTCCCAGCACAACCTCTCAGACACAAATCAAACACACACCTACATAAATGCAAACACACAACTCCTCACCACAGCTCCCACCCCCATTTGCCACCCACACAACTCTCCCTGAACAACATAAACCATGCACGATACCACTCCCAGCACATCTAATAACTCCAAACACACACAGCCTCTCACCGCAGCACACATCCCACATTTGCCACCCACACAATTTAACACAAATCTCCCAGCACAACCTCCCATACAGATAAATCAACACAGCCAGTATACACAATTATCCCAAACACATCCCCTCTTATCACCGCACAAATTCATACAAGTCTTTTATCACTAAGGAACCCACAAAATACAGTCGTGCATGTGGTAAATATTATGTAGCATTACTCCAAAAAGTTATAGTCACATGTCTAAATAAATTAGTAGCCCGTGGCAAGCTTAGTATTACGGTTAGTGAAAATAACCAATCTTATTTTTTATGCTAAGAATAAAAACACCTAACGTGGAACTGGAAGCATTAAAATAGTTTTATACATAGAAACTGCTTATCTAACCCTGTCTATGTAAATCTTTCTTGAGCATCTTAATTATTTACAAATATACATTTATATTGTGTTGTGACCTGTGCGTGTCTGATGTCACCTCTCAACACCAACTCATGCTGCTGGGTTACTGGGATGGTTCTCACTTTTTCTGAGGACTGTCTCCCTTCCAGCGCCCAACATGAACTACCTATGTGGGGATCTTCCGTGACTAGGGACACCAAGTTGAGCTCTTTTTCCCCTCTCAGAGCTCTACTAACCCTTCTTAAGTTAGTCCCCCTCTCCAAGCAAGCCTGGCCAGACCTTCTGTCTGACCTTCAGACTCCCTTTTCCTTGTGACTGCCCTGTCATAGTTTTCAGATTTCTGTCTCTCAACATCCATTCTTCAATTGTCACCTTGACCCAAAAAACCCAGAGGCTTCATCTGCTTTAATGATATCACCACCCGCAACAGTTTCTTCACAACCATCCACACAACAGCCAACCAGTATATACAATAACCCCAAACATCAATCTGAAGCCTAGAATGTCTGTTGAGTCACTGGAAAGTGAGAGGAATGGCTACAAATATTGTTGAGAGCTCTTTTTGTTTAGAATATCACTATGTTCAATCATCACTGTGATTTATGATTTGTTACCATTTTTTTTAAAGTTCTGAGGCATTTTCGGCTTCTTTTTACACATAACCTTATGAATTACACCTGTGCAGCAGCACGGGCTTTCAGCTACTAGTTTCACCTACAAAGAACTCAGGTGTCATTTTGGAGACTCATTAGTTTCCATGATGAGATAATACCAATGTATTTACTTATTTTAAATCTAGAAAGACTTGCATTGTAATGGAATATTGACCAAAACTGACCACTTCTTTGAATAAATACTTCTAAATCAAATTTTAAACTCATACTTTGGCGATTGGCTCTATAGATACTGGCTTTTAGGCATATTCATGATTTTCCTTAATCCTCTTTTCCCTGTAATGTTTTTGGTTTAGTCTTTGCTTCCTAAAGGTGTTATAGAGTGACTAATCTAAAAGTAAACTGAACAACAGATTATTAAAACCAAAATGAACAAAAGCCTCGCAACAGCTATTTTGTTTAATACTTTTTTTAAGGGTAGAATTCTTCCCCTTTACACATGTTGAATAGCATTCTTGTTGAACTTCTATTCCACATTTCTGTGTGCTGCAAAATCTGGCCCATTTTTATTTTATTTTTCTAGTTATCATAAAAAATATTTACATATTGGATGACCTAGAAACCATGACTCAGGGCTTGTCTACTGCTGCAGCGCTTTAGTGAAGATGCTACCTATGGTAATGGGAAGCATAGATAATCCATTTCCCCAAGAGGCAGTAGCTAGGTCAATGCAGAATTCTCCCATCAACCTAGGTTGGCTTAACTGCATCTCTCAGAGGTGTGGATTTTTCACACTCCTGAGCGACATAATTATACCTACCTAAATGCCTACTGTAGGCCAAGCCTAAACAGGGATACTACTATGCAACCTTAGAAGATGGCTTACTTCTTTACTACTTTAGAATGTTACTTCTAAACATAAGACTTAAAAAGATACAACAGAACAACACTAAAATTGTCCACACTGAAGCTAGTGACACTGCCATATGGATACACAGAACGATTACTATTGTACATACATGAAGTACTCTGTTGGTTATAAATATTGAATTCAAAGACAACAGGTGTGATTTGTTCAATAAAACTGCAATATCACTATAGGAAAAGTTCATTTTATTACATGTTCATGTTAATTCCCTCCTCATAGGGAGCCACCCTCTTGCCTTTGAGTAGCAGTTGTCAGACTTTCAGCGGGAGGTATGGATTTACATAGGCCCCTCGGGTTGAGAGGTCCAGCACTAGATTTTAGAATATGTGGTGCCTCCACCTAGGTAAATAGCCTCGATACCCCACGTGCTGGCTTTAGAGGTCTCTCATCTCCAGTAGATTTTACAAAGAACCTCAGAATATCACCCTAACAGCAGCAATGCTTACAATTTAAACTCAACAAACACACTGTAAAACAGCAAACTGAACAGTAAAAAACACATATGGATGTGACTTTTTTTTAAAGATCCCTCCTGATTCCAGACTAGTTCAACGCACAAAGAAACCCAAGGGGGGTGGAGGGGGTTGACATGATTTCTCATCCAAACACTACATGTTTTCTAAACAGCCTGAAGGCAAGCACCTGTTTATGTGTTTCCTCTCTCACTGTGTATGTACAGTGTATCATTCCACCAGCAATGATGATAAACTTGCTCGGAGTATTCAATTTTGAATTTTCTTGAATTAATTTGCTATCATTAATTGAGCAACTTAGATTAACTTTCAGAAAGATTAATTCTTTTTAAAGTGACCTTTTAAAATGATTTTAGAGCCTATATTTATCTACATTTTGTTGAATGAGCCTATATTTTCTGCTGAACACAATATTGTTTAAGATAGCAAACTAATGGAAGGGGATCCAATGCAGTAAATGAGAGAGCCTGTGTGGTGTTTTTTATGGAACAGTGTACATTTATGATGGAATCTATTGATTGACAGATTATAATAATGTTTTTTACGGTTATGTTTTCCTCAGAAAATTCCACTTTGTTCTTTTATAAGCTGCATCCATCTTGGGATAAGAATACAGAGGACTGAGTTACAGTTACTGAGAAACAACTCCTGAAAAAAATGGGCTAACACAGATAATTCATTTATTTCAGATTCATTTTTTGCTAAAGAGCTCTTAATACAGATTTTTTTAAAAACTTAAATAAAATTCATAACACCAATGAACTTTATCTCTAACGTTTTAACATATTTCAAACCAATCCTGGAAAAATCTGCATGACTACTAACATTTTTTGTGGGCAACTGTGGAAGGGATGTTTATTTTCACCTCACAAGCTCAGCCTTCATCTCTGCAGGTTTGTGAGCAGCTCAGCAGCTTCTCAGGAATAAAGTAGGGAGGGAGTAAACTATTGCCTCTCCTCCAAACCCTGCATGTCCTTTGATCCTGGTTGCAAGTATAATAAATCATTTGACTAGTGACCTGCTGGATTATTTAGCAATGGTCCCTATAGAGATTTTTATGGCAAGGTTTTCTTCCATTATATGTAGCAATAATTGTATAGTGAGATATGGCTCCATCACGACATTCAATTCACTGCAGTCTCTTGGGAGTGTATTGAAATTCACTATTTGAATAAGTCACTTAACTTCCTCATATAAAGTCCATCTATGAAATGATCTAATATGTTCAAATGTCATGTCTTGTTTCATTTGCTCAGTCAAGAGAACATGTTCATCCAGTAACTGCATTTTGAATAAATTAGGGATGTTTATTGGCCATTGTAAAATCTAAAAATATATTCCCCAAAATATAACATATTTCTCTTCATGTACATAACTTTGGACATTTCCTCCCTGTTATTCTACTTATATTCATGACAATACTAGAAGTCTGATCCAAAAAGCAAGGAAGTGATTTGTCAGTCAGTTATTGCATCGATTTCAAGGGGCCCTGACTGTATGTAATGAATGGGATACTTGTAAAGCCACTATCTACTAAATCACATATTTTAGCACCACTGTCTGTGGCAATCATTGCCCTCTTTTGGCTTGAGGATGTGGACTGACTTAATTACAGTAGTAGAGTATATATGGGATTATTTTTAACTCCTTCACTGAAGGATTCTGCTGCAGATTCAATGCAGCAATGTGGCATCAACCGTAAATGCTGATGTCCCACTAAAGCAATGTAGTCCCCTATATATGGCACAAAATGCTCTCCAGACAACACAAAAGGGGTATAACCTTTTCAAACTTCACAAGTTAACTAGACAGTGGTTTTGGAAATTCTGAAGGTGGACTCTTCCATTTGAGTCTGTAATGAAAAGTGTGTGAGCTTAGTGCTATCAGACATTGTGCTGTTAAAGGTACTGTCTTTTGGATGAGAAGACAAAAATCAATGTTCTTAACATCTGTACTGAGTCAAGATCCCATGGCACACAAAAGTAGGGATATTACCACTGTTGTCACCAAATGACAATAAAGGCAATTCCAACACATGAGACAATCTATGTTCTCCAACAGTTTCAACTAGATACCACATTCTTCACTTCCAGTCCTAAACTATTGTGCACTGTTAAATAATTACTATATTCCATCTCAGACAAGTCTGCATTTCTGTAAATGAAATTAATCTGTTAAACTCTTTAGGGTTCTTCATTAGCTTATGGATGAAATGTGGTATATTCTATACTGCATTTCTATTAGACCACATTTCCACTGAAATTAGATTTTCCTCATCTACATGGTAAATTAGATAGTAACAAAAAACCTAATGCTCTTTATCATCTAGAATTATAAAATGTAAAATCTTTGCCCTCTAAAAGTACTCTTACTGGTACTGTTGCTATTTGTAGCAGGTTTTGAATTTGGAGGAGAAAAGACATGACTGATGATTTTGAAGTAAAGATCTGTCAGTGACAAATATGCCTTACATGTACTACTACTAATCCAAATGTCAGTGGTACACTGCTATTCCTTCTTCGATACAATTGACCAGAGATTCAGTTTCCTCCTGTATTATTTTTAAAAAAAACAATTGTTATTGGGCTTGTGAGTAAAAGTTATTGAAATAGGGTATTGTTTTGGTTTTAAGTATTATAGGTAAGGGAAATGGCTTGAGGAAAATCCAAATTCCATTACCTCCACGAAAGGGGAGAATCAGGTTAACAGCCAAATCAGATTGTGTACATTTAACATATGTAAGAGGTAGGAGAGCTAGCTTCATTCTAAAAACAAACAAAAACCCACACACAACACCTTTCTCCCAGAAAAATCCCCACCAACCCAAAGACAAACAATTATATTTTAAGGGGCCCATGTTGTTGTGATGTAATTTCTTCGGCTATCCTACTTTGCTTTTCCGGAGTGTGTATTTTGGCTCGTGGAGTGGAAAAGTGGGTGCCTGGTGGCAGATGCAGATGGATGCTGATGGTTTACTCCAAATCCCTCCAGAATTCACTCTGGAATGTTCCAGGGCCCCCAGATACCTCATATT
Organism: Dermochelys coriacea; assembly: GCF_009764565.3. Classification (NCBI taxonomy): domain Eukaryota; kingdom Metazoa; phylum Chordata; order Testudines; family Dermochelyidae; genus Dermochelys; species Dermochelys coriacea. Next base: position 88,801,460 of record NC_050074.1, on the reverse strand, counting down.
TGCCAATTTTTAAACTGTTTAGGTTATCCATGATAAACCAAAAAGGACTCACCTATCCTTCAAAAAATTATTTTGTCTATCTATAAACCTTTTCAGTTATCTCTGAAACACTAAAACAGGAATCATTAATAGGAACCTGTCCAAGAGAAGACCTACTCTTAGAAGGTGTAATCTCTTCAAAGAGAAGATTCAGCATGGCATCCTTTCTTCCTTCCTTTCACAATCTTCTCTCATCCCATTCTTGCCTCCTTCTGCACTTTCAACAACAACAAGGTTCCTCATCTATTTTCCTCTTAACTCTTCCACTTGGCCAAGCAATGCCTTCTCCTTCTTCCTCATGATCTACCTTGCCCTTACACTCTCACCACCTTCTTCAACCCTTAGCTTCTCACTCTTATTAAGTTCCTTTCTTTCACAGTATGAATATGCTATGATTCCTCTATCCTTATAACGCTCCAATATTTACCCTGAATCTTTCTCCAGCTGCTATCCCATCTCCCCTCACCTCTAAACTCAGTGAAAGTGTCACACACAACAGTTTTATTAAGGTTCTCTCCTCCAACTCTGTCTTTGTACCCTCCAATTTGGTCTCCATGACACCGAAACTTTGGTCTCCATGGTCTTTAATGACACTTTTATGGTCAAATTTTAGAGCCTCTACTTGGATAACATCTTTGAGTATCATCAATCTAGACCTACACGTGTCCATATGTTCCCCCTTCTTCCTTCCTCCATCACTTCCTTCAGAGATCTAGACTTGCCTTTCTGTTCTACTACTAAAGGCCTAGTCTAGGCCCTTATTATTTCTCATCTTAACAATTGCAACCTTTTCCTCTCTGGCCTTTCTGATATCCAATTGAATTCCTAGGTCCAATCAAAAGCTACTACTAAAATAATCCTTCTGACCATGTTACCCTCAAATGAGGGATGGTTCCCCCTTCTCCACTACATCAAATGAATGTTTTTGTCTGCTGGCCCTTCACAACTTAGCCCCTCCCTATTTAATACATTTACCATGCGATCCTTCCCCTACTCCATCAGTGGTGCTATCTTCCATTTCCTATTTGCTCCTACTATAAACACCCTCATATTTTCTTCCATGCTGCTCCTTTATGCATGGACCACTCTCCTTAAACTAGTCTGGAAAGACAATACCTTGTCTTTCAAATCTCTCTTTAAGATTCACTTCTACAATAATGACTACCAGAAAAAAACAGCTGATAATGGATTGTCAGATGGCCTTTAGCAGTGTCCAATATTTATTTTTAACTCTAGTTGTGTATAAACCTGGCCTATGTAAATGCATATTTTTATTACTATTTCTATCATCCTCCCTCCCGAGTTTCTTCAGATTGTACAACCCACTGATTATATCTTATATTAAATATATCCCAAGATCTTTAAGGCAGGGAATGTCTTTTACTGTGTGTTTGTACAATACCTCAATCATGATTGAAGACTTTAGGCTACCATAATAAAATAATAATCATTGAAAATAGGTTAAAAGTATCTAAGTCAGCTAAGCCAAGAAAAGCACAAGAGCAATTCATATTCTTCATGGCCTCTGAGAGCAACTAGATAACATGTATTGATGGTGAAAATCATAGTGATGTTACACAAAGAAGGAATGAGGGGAAAAACAATTTGCTTACATACCATGGATATCATACAAAACTAAAAAGAAAACATTCAGAGCTGAAATTACTGTTAGAATAGGAAATGTTGAAATAAAAAAAAATAGTCATTTTGGAAAGAATCCTGTTTCAACATACAAGGAAAGACAAACAAAACACAGTGTACTGGTGAGATGTCCATAATGAAAGAAATAGTGCTCTAATTCATAAAGGTGTACAACTTTTTACCAACATACAGTTTTCTAAATTTAAAAAAAGGAAACCTAACTACAAAAAGAATAACTAACATGATTATTACATTATAAGCATCCTATACCAAAACTAATAGTTTAATTAAAGAAAAACATACTGCATCTTCATATGTGCCTCTTAATAGTTCTTCATTTTACATTCACTTGACCAATCCCACACAAACAGACTCTTCTCTCTTCTTTATATTTATTATGTTTAAAATGTTGGTTTAAGAAACAAATGGTATATACATTTGCAATTTGATTACAAATACTGAGTCAAATGCATCCCTCGCATATCTCCATTAAATTAAATGAAGCTATACCAGGGATGAATATGGTTTATTGTCACATCATTTTACAATTCCTGCACTACTCTTTCTCTTGAGTTCCTCATTTTGGATCTTTTCCATGCACTGAAATTTTGGCTGGTTGAGGTGTATGTAAATATAGCTGCTGAGTAAATTTCTTCTTCTCTTTAAAAGTTACCATTTGGGTGCTGTAAATGGTACATTTCCAAATAAAATGTGCTGAGGAGCATACTTGCAAGCATATAATAATTAAAATGTGTTCAGATCTCAATGCTAGAAATAAGTGTATATTTAAATTATGTTTTTAGTTTTACTTATGTGTTTCTTGACTTTGGTTGTAATCCACAGGCTCTTGAAAACATTCTCTGTAATGGATCCCTAGTGGTCGCAATTGTGACAGCTAAGCATACAAGGGCCATATAGAGTTATCCTTTCATTTGTAACTTCTTGTCTTAAAGCAGCATATGTTAATAGCTCATTCCATTAAATACCAAATCATCTAGGTAAACATTTTTTCCATATATATGTATCTTTATGGAACATATAAAAAATAATAATAAAAAAAACTTACCATCATCATTCTGGGCCAAACAATTGGTGAAGACAGTAGCAATCGTAATTCCTATAGCCAACCATTCCCACAGACAGAACTGCTGTAACATTTTTTATTGAACTTCACTCAAGGCAGATCTGAAATAAAAAGAAAGATTTGACATGTTCATCAATCAGTTAAGGTAAATGCATCTGTCAATGCACAGAGGTTATAATGACTTCATGGTTAATCCCTTGTAGTATGGGTCCCTAAACAATATCACTAAATGATCTGTATTTATCAGCAAGCATGTCCAATCTCCAGAAGAGAACAGTTTTGTTTTGTTTATGTTATTGTTCTTTCTACATCAATCACGGTGTCAGAGAACTGTGTAATGTTTTGTGTTAGTCAAACATATATTAAATGTTAGAGAAGTTAAGATAAGAAAATATAACAATGTTTGCTTTCTGTACATTTTTGCTGAGATAGCACTTTAGATTTTGCTGCAAGAGTTTGCAAATCAGAAAACTGGTTTGTGTGTTATTTGTAAAATATTTGGCCTAAGCAAATAACAAGGTAAAGCAAAAAGTCAAGAGGAATCGATTAGCTTTTCAGAAAAATCAGTTGTATGCCACTCCTCCCCTCAACAAGACAAGCTAACAAGTAAAAGCCCAACACCACAAAAAACCGACCAGTGAAACGAACAACAACTACTGTAAAATAAAACCACCTGGATGAAGCCAGTGTGAGTGGGACCCAAAAAAATAGGTGTGTTGGGAAACAAACAAATAGAAGTCAGTATCCGCAGAACATTCAAAAATGTATTAATTGAGGTTAATTATTGTAATGTATGCATGAGAATGTTTTAATTAGGGGGTTAGAATGTAATGTATACAAATAAAGACAAATGAAGTAGCTCTATAAACTGAATCTGCACAAAATTACAAAAAGAAAATTAAAAATTTAACAATAAGGGACTGGAGAAAATATAGAGGAAAACTAGCCAAGCATAGCAGAAACCAGAGATTTGAAAAGAGTCACCCTGTCCCCAAGGAAAGTAACTTGATCATTTACTTTTCTTGACATCTATTTTTACATGTATATGTAATTCATATGTAATAATAACCCTGTCTTAAAATGTATAAAACAAAAGCTAAAAAAAAAAACCAGTTTAAGTCTAGATTGGAGTGGATCTTGTTTCTCACCCAACAAAGGTATCAAGCAAAGAAATATGTTATTCTCCTTCCTTCAGCTTCACCATTAAAAGTGCACTGCTTTTCTGAAAAGTGATTATATAAAACAGATGTGCCAGTCCTTAAAGCTGTTGCCCAACTGCTGGGCTTGGCTGGGAGATGTCCCACAGTGTTTAGACCCACTGAGCACACCCAGGCTTCTAACAACATCTGGGATTGGTCCACTGCCAATGCAGCACAACCCATAGAACAAGGCAATCAGGTGAACAAAAGTTTATAAAAGGAGTAGCATTTTAAAGTTACACAATGCTCTATTCTGTTATTCTGATAAAAAAGGAACTCCCACAATTCAGGGGTGAAAAAAAATCACATTATTCTGAACATTTTTATATGAAAATATCAGAACAACAACAATGAAATATCAAATGGAAGCAACAAGAATCATGAAAATGAAAGAGACATGGATAGTAAAACAAAGCTATTGTCTAAAAAGTATATAAATGCTGTCATTTTACTCATGTAAAGCACTTAGCCCACTGGTTTTCCTTACCACTTTCTGCTAGTATTTTTGTATTACGGTCATATAAGCTATATTTTCATTAAATTTCTGAGTCAAACAATTGCCATCTCCACTCCCCGCCATTTAACGGCCTTCAGCATCAAAGCAATCTGATCTGCCATCAACAAGAAATTATTAAAGTCACTGTTATCATTTTCCTTCAAGAGATTGAACTTTTCCTATCTCTGCATCTGTATAGTCTCATCGTAGGCGTTTATTTACATCACAAATAATAGTATCATATTTAGGACATTAAAGCTTTCTTCTAAATAACTCACACTAACTTATATTTATTGCAACCAAGAGAAAGCAGGGTTTCCTTTAAAAGAAACAAATGACAGCTCTTAAGTACTGGAAGAGGCACGTACATCTACAAGACTTTGTTTTATTCTTGTTTTCCCAGTATGAGGACGTGTGACCAGGCCACATAATTCTGGACTCCATCTTGAGAGGTCAGTATTTTTCCACAAACCATTCTGGGAATCAAGTTTTGAAACAAAGGGTTGCTGTATATGCTAAAGCTATATAAGGCAGGGAGTGACAACATCTGTTGTTCTTCACTCCCCAAACAAGAAGACTCCTGGAAACATCTGGGGGGGGGAACTGAACTAGGGGAAGTGCTGGTCATAGGCTAGAGGGATTTTTAGCCTTTGAGAAACCCAAGCTGTAAACCTAATGCAGCTTGTGCCTTAAGAATCTACAAGTCTGCTTGTACCATCAGTTAGGGTGAGAATCTGTTGTTCAGATCCAATCTATCTAGTATATTAAGCTTAGTTTGCATTTTTGTTTATTTGCTAGGTAATCCGCTTTGATCTGTTTGCTATCACTTAAAATCTATCTTTTGTAGTTAATACATTTATTTTAATCTAAGCACTGAGTTTGGAGTGAAGTGCATGGGATTTGCTCAGAGAGGCTGTTACATATTTCTCTCCACTCCAGATTGGGATGGGGAGGGATGAACCCTATGAGCTTACGCTGTACAGTTCCCTGTGCAGCGCAAGCCGGTATAATTTTGGATTTATGCTCCAGAGCTGGTGCATGGGGAGCTTTAGCCTTACTACTGTTGATTCATGCAGTGACTAGTCAGAGACCCTGCGTATAACTGCAGTTGGATGTGTCCCTACCTGTGGGTATGCTGGTGGAAGTATAAGACTGAGATCATAATCTTCAGCTTGGTGGGAAGAACATCAATTCCAATTCCTTTCTTTTACTGATTCATAAACAAAAACTATTCCAAATAAAAACAAAGCACTCAGAACAGTGTCCAACAACTTCCAGAGACTGATCCAGCTTCCTAGCTTCATCTCTCTCGGTTGCTTCCACAGCCATTTCCCTCATCCCCAGTAAATTACATGACAGGGCCTGGCTGAACTCCTCATCTGCTGTCTGGGCCTTGCCTCAGACCTCCACTGATAAGGTTGTACAGAGGAGACAGACCAGATTTAACTGGAAATCTGTGAAGAAATTATTGTTGAATGAACCAACAATAATTTCCTCTCCAAAGGAATGGCTGGATTTGTTGAAGCCCCCATTGTAGCACTTTAGAGAACAGAAGAGGATGGGGGGCATTTTGTAGATTGTGGAGGTATGCACAGGTCCACACATTAATGGCAAAGTGTGTGTTTAAATCCCTAAATTGCTTGCTATTTCTTCAGGGTAGGCCAAAATTAGTCTTCAACAGAGTGATGAAAAGGAAGTTCCTAGACCAAAAAGAGGTTTCTCTGATGTAGGGCAGGAGCATGCGACTCCTTCATAGAAAAAAAAAATAAAATAAAATAAAAAGGAGCAACCCACCTTCTACTCAAGACCATGCAAAATTTTCCAGTGTTACAATGTTATTTCTCATTCAGTAATTCAGATATGGCTTGTTCTTGTTACCTTCTAAAGTTTATTCAAGTGCTACTTCCTGATTACTTTCATTTAAATTGCTAGTTTACCAGCTTCAGACAATATGAAGCTCCTTTAAAGTTACTTGTGGTTTAAAACACAACTTTTAAAGTAAGTAAATAAATGTATGATGATTTTTTTTTTCTTAACTGGTTAATATTAAACAAATGTTATCACTATATAAAGCATAGCCACTTCACAGTGTGATTTATTGATATCAAATCAATTTGGTACAATCACGAGCATCCTTAATTGAGGATATGTGAGAATCTCAGAATAAATTTATTCACAGATCTTCCCAATGAGTGAGCAAGGATTTCTAAATGCATTATATGCTTTACAGTTTTCCCAGGCTTCTAAAATACTAATAAAATAAAGGTTTTAATACTAACAAAATTATTTTAGATATTACCAGTTGTCAAATGCTTCCAAGTTTTTATAATTCAGAAATGCTAGGGAAATCATCTATGATTACAGTTCTACAGCAAACAGAATGAGTTCATTTTAAAATATTTAATTAGATTATTCATGGATCAGTGGGAGAATATGCATACAAAGAAGAAAAGTGCACCTATTTGTAATAGTCCTGAAGAGGAATGGGCATATACACTTCCCCAATGATTTTTATACTAAAAATGACCAGTTCTCCAACAAAAATGCTTAATTTTAGAAAGACAGTTATTAAGTCTTCAACTGACATCCAGTGTGGTGGGATTACTCCAAAGAGGTTTTTAGGACTCAGACATCTTGGCAGATTTATTTTTGATTGAGATGAAATGTCAAGTAAGCCATGAGGATGGAAATGGAGTTGTTCTAAGAGTAAGTGTCTCTAGATGAAACTGTAAATAGAGCAGAATAAAAGACAGAGCCTTTCACTCAGTAATCCTGTGGGCCACTGTAACAGAAACTGGAATCAGAAATTTAGTAAACACAAGCATCCTTCACAAATAGGAAGTAAACAGAATTTTCAGATGCCAAAAGAGGTCACGAACAGCATAAATAAGTTTGAAGACCTCAAATGAGACAGTTGAGGATTGATTACTCATGTGAGAAAGAGATGCAAGCTCAAGCTCTAAATTTGCAACATAATAGAGAATAAAAAACTCTAATATGATTACTGGTTTGCCAAGACGGTAAAGCTTGTATTTATTCTATGATACCCCTATTCCCTGCATTTCTCTTTCCCATTCATCCCTCTTCAATGCATGAGATTCCATTGACCCCGAAATCAGGGCCTCCTGGGACCATGGATATCCTTCAGCTGTTGCACAATGTGGATCCCAAATGCTAATTCTAACTGGATTCTCCAAAGGAGAGGTTACTTAACTTTGCAGTAACTGGAGTTCCTTGAGATGTGTCCCCCTGTGGGGTGCACCTGTGCTCCTGCACCTTTGATACTTTTGGTAGCAGTGCCTGTTCAGCATGCACATGCCCCCCCCCACATCCTTGTCTCCCATACAGAGGCTATATAGGACTTCATGAGTGAACAACCCTCAGTTTCTACTCTACTGCAAAGCTCATAGAGGCAGCTACAAAGCAGAGGGGATGGTGGGGGTAGCAGAGTACCCAAGGAACACACATCCAGAAGAAGTCCAGTTACTGCATAAGATGTGCAACCTCTCCTTCTTCGACTGGTGTCCCTGTGGGTACTCCACTTTAGGTGACTCCCCAGCAGCATCCCTTTAAGAAGGTGGGAGTTCAGATCAGTGTCCATGACTGAAGAAAACTGCATTGATTACTGTAGCATCTGACCTTGTAGTGTGAACCAAGCTATAATGGGCAGCAACCATATGCACTGAGGACCAAGTTGCAGCCTTGCAGATTTCAGCAACTGAAACATCTATGAGTAGGGCTACAGACATAGAATGATCTAGAAGAGTATGCAATCACAGTTAAGGGAGGTGTAACCTCAATGAAATCATAACAGGCATAAAACATCCAAAAATATATTTAGAAAGCCTTTGAGCGGAGAAAGGTGCTCCCTTAGACCTGTCTATAATAGAAACAAAAAGAGCCTAGGGGGTGTTCATGAATAGCTTAGTTCCATTCCAAAAAAAGGTTTATACCCTCTCAACATCTAGCATACAAGATGACAACTCCTGTGTAGACTGCTGAGGATTAGGGGAAAAAAATGGAGGTGGTGAATACTTTGCGTAATGTGAAATTCAGAAGACACCTTATGTAAAAACTTTGGATGGGTTCATAAAGATACCTTCTCCTCAGAGAACAAATTAAAAGGAGGGCCTGTTGTTAGAGCCCCCATATCCCCAATCTTTCAAGCAGCAGTGATGACCACCAAAAAGACCATCTTCAAAGACAGATGTAGCAGTGAGAACACAGCTAGTAGCTCAAAGGGCTGTTTCATTAGACCGTTAAGAACAGGGCTGAGATCCCAAAGTGGTGTAGTGGCTCTAATCTGCAGAAAAAGTCTTTTTAGGAATCTCGCTGTGGCTGGATGAAAGCAAATGGAAACCTTCTAGTGGAACATGGAAAGACATTATTGCTGCTAAAGGAACCTTGAGGGAATGCACAAAGAGACTGATTTTTTTCAATTCCAACAGATAATCCAAGATTGAGGAAAGAGACGACAGGACAGGAGAAAGATGGCACCAGTTACATCCAAGCTAGGAATATTTTTTTGAGGACTTGAGAGTTCAACTCCTATTCATAATTTAGGAAGAAATGTCTGCCGACGTTATCTGCCACAATGTTTTATATAACCAGGAGGGAAGAAGTTATGACTATCTGATGGGCTATGCACCAAATTCAAAGTTTTATTGCTTTGGTGTAGAGTGAGGGAGAGCGTGCCCCATCCCAACAACTGATGGAATACATGTTCTCTGTGTATTGTCCATCATGATTTTGAGGGAGTTGTTTTTTAGTAGGGGAAGAAAATGGAGGCAACATTTCCAAAAGATTGACGTACAAGCACTCTTCCTATTGTGACAATTTGCCTTGAATTCTGTGAGGACCCAAATGTGCTCCCCATGCCAATAGGGTATCATCTGATATTAACATGGCTGTAGGAGGATTCTGATTGAACAGGATTCCTGCACAAAGCTTGGAAGGATTCATCCATCAGCTGAGTGAGTGTAGGACCTGGCTAGGTCCAGAAACCTGCTTGTTCAGATTATGTTTGTTTGGAACATAATCTGTCCTGAGCCATTCCTGGTGAAATTGAAGATACAACCTGGTGTTGACAAAAATGCAAGCCACCATGTGCCCAGCAATTACAGACATATCCTTGCTGGAACTTGAGGGCTGAGTTGCAGTCTTTGGATAAGGTTCTTCAGAGCAAAGAACCTGTCGATAGGGAAAAAAATTCTGCCTGTTGCTGAATCCAGGAATGCTCCTAGAAAGAGAATTTATTGCATAGGAGGTCAAGGTCAATTTCTCAAGCTTTATCTGAAAGCCTAGACTTCTGAATAATTAAGTTATTTGAACTGCCAACCATTCCTCCTGCTATGACTGACTGTTGGGAAGCCAGTTATTAAGGTAGAGACACACACTTATTCCTAAATGACAACAGTAGGAAGCTATGACTGCCATGATTTCTGAGAAAATCCTTCAGGAGGATGACAGGCCGAAGTGTTGGGACTGGGACTGGTAATGATTATGATTGAATATGAAATGAAGAAATCTTCTCTGAGAAGGATAAATCACAATGTAGAAGTAGGCATTTTTGAGGTCAAGGGTCACAAACCAGTCCCCTAATTCCAGGAAGGGAATTATAGCTGCTAGGGACACCATCCTGAATGTCATATATATGACATTCTTGCTCAATTTTCTGAGGCCTCCAATCCCTGTTTTTCTTGGGTATCAGAAAATATCTTGAACAGAACCCTTTTCCCCTGTGTTGGAGGAGGACTGGTTCTATGGTTCCTGGACTTTGGAGCAATAAGGTCTCCTGTGGCAGCAGTTGATCATGAGAAGGGTCCCTGAAGAGGGATGAGGAAAGAGGTTAGAAGGGCAGGGTAGAGGTAAATTGGATAATATAACCTGAAGTAATGGTCTCCAATAGCCATATGTCTGATGTTATAGCCTCTCATACTTGTTGAAATAGAGAGGGGCTGTCTCATGCAGATGATAAAACTTTGTTACTGGGTGTTCTGACTTCTCAACCACCATCATAACTGACGTTTGGACAATGTTGAAGGCTGGGATGAAGCAGTCTAGATAGTTGCACACTTTTTCTTTGAAAACCTCAGTCTCTTAACTGGTGGTTCTGGGGGCCTACAGAAGGTAGAAAATTGAACAGGGCAGGATGTTTGTATTGATGAGACCTGCACTAAACTTTATTTTATTTGCACGTGTTTATATCCCTAATAACCTAAGTGTTGCTCTGGAGTCCTTTAGATTATTAAGCAAGTTGTCTGGAATCTGTGAAAAGCTTTTGGCCATTGAATGGTATATATTCCATAGCTTATTGTACCTCCCACAGAAACCCAAACAACTGACACTAGAAAGCTTGCCTCATCAACTAATGCAGTGAAAACAGACCTCACTGCAATATCCACCACATCAAGTGAAGCCTGCAGTGAAGTTTTTGCTAAGAGACAACCTCCTTAATTATGGCACTGAACATGGTTCTCAATGTTCTTGTGGTAAATGGTAGGAAGGTGGTGAAGCACAGGAATGGGTTACCTATGGAGATAGTGGAATCTCCATTCTTAGAGGTTTTTAAGGCCCAGCTTGACAAAGCCTTGGCTGGGATGATTTAGTTGGTCCTGCACTGAGCAGGGGATTGGAGTGGATGACCTCCTGAGGTCGCTTCCAACCCTAATATTCAATGAAATTGTCAATAAAACATTAAACTTCTCGTAGTTCAGGTAGTCATATTTTGACATTAGTTCCTGGTAGTTAGCTATCATGAATCGAAGTGTTGCTAACAAATAGTTCTTACAACCAAAAAGGTACAGTTATTTCTCATCCTTATTATCGGAGGGACTTTTTGGGTATGTTGCTTGCACCTTTCATTGACTGTGTCCATGTCTAGACAATTTGGTGCTGGATGGGAAAATAAAAACTCAGAATCCCTGCCTGGGATGTAGGGTGTTTTTAAAAAAAAAACAGTCCTCTTACAGGTACAGGGGCCTGCTGTAGGCCTTTGCCAGATAGACTTGGCTGGCTCAAAGAGAGCTTCTTTAATTGCCAGGGCACCTGTGCCGAGGTTGAGTTGTACAATATGTCCAGGAACTTGTGTCAGCAATCCTGGACTTCTTCCTGGGGAATTTGCAGTGTCAGTGACCTGCTTTATCCGGTCATGGAATTGCCTAAAGTTATTAACTAATGATGACAGTGGTGGCGTGACGATCTCATCAGGTGATGATGACAAAATGTTTGTCTGTCCTTGCATCTTGCTCCTCAAGGTCTCCATGGGCTCAGAGCAGGAGGGATGGATGGTACTGGGGAACAAGGTCTTCTCTCTTCCCTGTGGAACTGAGCTGAGGTCCTCATGGAAACAGTCCTCGAAAAGGAAAAATGACTACTTATAAGGATTGACCTAGCCAGTCTCAATACTGAGAAATATCTGGAAGTCACAAGGCTGAGGCTCATTGAATACTATATGTTCTTTTGGGTACCAGAAATCCTACGATACCAGAAGCACAACAGAACTTGGTACAAGCACTGATGATGTTGCAAGTGCTGTTGTATGCAGCACTGACATAGGTTCTGAGGGGGTCAAGGATTCCATTGAAGCCTGTTTCTTGGTAACCATAGTTTTTAGTACCTAGTCCTTTACCACTGAGGCATGTCAACCACTTAGTTGACATCTTAGACTTTGTCTACAATACCGGGGTAAGTTGACTTAAATTACACTACTCCAGCTACGTGAATAGCGTAGCTGAAGTCGACGTAGCTTAGGTTGACTTATCATGGTGTCTTCACTGCACTGCATCAATGAGAGTCGCTCTCCGGTCAACTTACTCTTCTCAGGGAGCTAGAGTACCAGAGTCAACCGGAGAGCGCTCTGCCATTGAATTAGCGGGTTTAATGAAGACCTGCTAAATCAACACCCTCTGCATCAATTGCAGCAGCGTTGATCTTTCAGTAGTGTGCTTCATGGTACCCAGAGCCTCACTAGCACTCCTCTGAGGGTTGTGGTCTCCTGTGACAGGATCTTCTTTAATGAGGAACTCTCTGTTCTGTTTCTCTTATCCCTTTGAGAGGGGAGCCTAGAGTACCAGTGGCACAATTATCGGTACCTCACTCCTAGAAAGGTTTCAGAGTAGCAGCCGTGTTTGTCTGTATTCGCAAAAAGAAAAGGAGTACTTGTGGCACCTTAGAGACTAACAAATTTATTAGAGCATAAGCTTTCGTGAGCTACAGCTCACTTCATCGGATGCATTTGGTGGAAAAATTTTCCACCAAATGCATCCGATGAAGTGAGCTGTAGCTCACGAAAGCTTATGCTCTAATAAATTTGTTAGTCTCTAAGGTGCCACAAGTACTCCTTTTCTTTTCACTCCTAGAAAGTGTTGGAGATTGGTGTTTCCATGCTGTCTTCCCTTTGGAAGCACATGGTAACTGTGATCTTGAAGATGCTAGAGCACTGACAGAAGTGGAAGGTCCCTATACAGGGGGGTTCTCTGTACCTGGGTCCAAAGCCGGTCTTAAGCTTACTCCATCATTAATATCTATACTTAATTTCCCTGTTTTTATGAGATCTTCCCTTAAAAGAAGAGCAGATCTTACAATTGCTGGGAATGTGAGAGGCTCCCAAACAATGAATATACTAGAAGTGCCTGTCTCTAACAGGGAATGTCTCTCAGCAAGAAAAGCACCTTTTAAAGCCCAGGCAGCCTAGCATCCACAAGAAGATGATTTGTTCAAGCCACGCAATCAAGGAAAAAGAAAACCAAAAAAAAGGGGGGGAGGGGTTTTAAAGAACACTCCCCCCCCACACACACACGGGGAACAAAAGTTGTAACAACTATACAGTACGAAACCTACTACTACTGAGAACTAACTATCAAGCTAAAATGCTACCCCCCCCCCAAAAAAAAAGAGAGCGAGAGAGAGGTAACAGCGCATAACAAACAGGCATTTACTGGACTCTGTCTCTAGCCAAAAACAGTTGAAAAGGAACTGAAGGTGCCCACACAGTTCTATATAGCCTTGTAGGGTGCATGCATGTGCTGAACAGGTAGTGCTAACAAAAATCTCAAATCAAAGGCGCCAGGCGCATGCATGCCTAAAGTGGAGCACGCACAGGGACACTCCTCAAAGAGCAACAGCAGGTACTCTTGCTTGTATCGGTGAGGATTCTTAGGGTTGGTCTACACTTACCAGTAGATCGACACTTCTGCAATTGATGCAGCAAGTGTCAATTTAGTAGGTCTAGTGAAGACACGCTAAATCGATGGGAGAAACAATCCCATCTATTTGTATACTCCACTTCCCCTCCTGGTGAGGGCCTTACATGCTAATTGCACTTCCTTCTCTCTCTCCACTGTGGAATATCAGAGCTAATTTTGATTCTATTAGGAATCTAGTTACAGGCTGCTGATCTGAATTTTTTGGGGGAGAAGAGAGCTTGGTGGTTTGAGCATTGGCCTCCTAAACCCAGGGTTGTGAGTTCAATCCTTGAGGGGGCCATTTAGGGATCTGAGAAAAATTGGGGATTGGTCCTAATTTGAGCAGGGGGTTGGACTAGATGACCTCCCAATCTCCCTTCCAACCCTGATAGTCTACATTATTTTATGGGAGGAGGGATAGCTTAGTGGTTTGAGCATTGGCCTGCTGAACCCAGGGTTGTGAGTTCAATCCTTGAGGGGCCATTTAGGGATCTGGGGCAAAAATTAGGGATTGGTCCTGCTTTGAGCAGGGGGTTGGACTAGATGACCTCTTGAGGTCCCTTCCAACCCTGATATTCTATGAAATCTATAGCCAAGTGAACTATTTACAGGCATCAATTCAGCACATGCAAATACAGTAGAATCTGAGTTATGAACACCAGAGTTATGAACTGACCAGTCAATCATACACCTCATTTGGAAGTACACAATCAGACAGCAGCAGAGACAAAAAAAAAACAAATACAGTACAATACTGTGCTAAATAAACTACTAAAAAAAGGGAAAGCAGCATTTTTCTTCTTCACAGTAAAGTTTCAAAGCTGTATTAAGTCAATGTTCAGTTGTAAACTTTTGAAAGAAGAATGTTTTGGTCAGAGTTATAAACATTTCAGCATTACAACAACCTCCATTCCCGAGGTGTTCATAACTCTGAGCTTCTACTGTATGTGTTAATTTTGAGCATGTACTGAAGTCCCATTGAAGTCAAGCATCCAAGTGCTTTTCTCAACAGAGGTGGACTTAAGACATATACATGCTCTGCTGAATTGACTCTACAGTGAATAATCTATAACAAATTTAGTCCTTTTAATTTATTATATGTTACCCATGAACGGGCTTATATTATTATTATTATTATTTGTAACGTATTCAACATTGTTTTAAATACCTTTTATGAGAGCATAAGCCTATGGGTGATTTGATCCTTTCATTTTATTATTGGTCTGACTATTGGCTATTTATTATTTATGATGTGCAATTAGACTTCTAAATCATATGGTTTTGTTACTTTCCCCTGCTCAGATGGGAATTTTAGTAAGCAGAGGAGAAAAAAAATCAAAAGATTTGAAGGTCATGTGAACAATAGAGGGTAAAACCTTTGTGCAAACAAATTTTCACAAGTATTTGCAAGTTTCTCACTTTCCATGAACACATTTGTGAAGGAAGGGAAAAAAAAAAACCCAATCATAAAAAATGTTCACACAACTATTTAAAGGGTAGCTAAGATCTCAGTAAATTTGAAGAATTTTATTTAAAACAAAGAAATATTTGCAAATACTTTTTTGTAGCATTTACCTTGCTACATCCTTCAGAGGTACTTGTTTCAATTGACATTATTAGAACGTAGTACACTTAATAGCTGAAAAAGTGGCTGCATCATAATTTGAAGAATTAAACTACATAAACTACATATGATTTAAAAAAAATTGAACATCTAAAAGTAATTCACAAATAAAAGTTGTTAGGTAACTATAGTATGCTAAGAAATTGCTTGTGCACATTCTATATTTTATCCTTTGCATATTATTGTGAAAGCTCAAAGAGTTTCCTATGTTTCCTAGCTCCACCCTGAAATCTATCATTCTTTCCTGTGCCTTTCAGAAATCATGACTTTTATATAAACAGAAAGCTAGTACATGTGATGTTGTGGTCATTTTTACTGCAAAGCATTCAAGAGCTGTCTCCTCAGAAACCAGTAGGCATATATTGAAGAGGAACAACACTGAGAGCGCAGGCGGTGGTGCCATGCACTTAGTAAAAGGATTCTCATCATGCTTCTCACTGATGGTGTAAAACTTTACCATCAGAGGTCGCATTGTCATATTTACTTTGCACTGGCAGGAGTGGCTAAACAGGTGCATGGCCACAGTAATTGTACCCTGAAAAACCAAACAGTTTCATACTGAATTATCTTTAATTAAAGATGTATTTTAGGGACCAGTTTGTTTGGTAAGCTTGTTTCATTTTGTTTAAATAAAAATTGATTCAAAGATTTTTTTATGACTATGTTTCATTCATGCTTAACTTTTTCATTTGTTCTTTATAACAAAAAGTGTCTTAGTTGAAGTGTATATAGTGTAATGTGCTATATGTGGCATCTCAAGAGCAATTTAAAACCTCTTCTGCCTGGTGAAGTGTACTATAAATGGACTATTAATACCTATGTTATGTATTCTTACATATTTAAAAGAAAGAGGGGAAAGGTTTCTAAACACTGATCATATTCAGAAAAAAATTAGTCACACTACAAAAGCTTTTTAAGGTAATTTTGTCAGAGTCAAATAGAATGGACTGTATTATGATGCCTCCTCCCCCTAAACACTCCGCACAGTGCACTTTGCAATCCTAAAAATCACTTGGGTTATTTATTTTAAAAGGTATACCAGCTCACAGCTAGATTTACAATAGCATATCCCTTCAACTGTAGGTGAGTAAACTCAATATCGTTTTTCGTATCTATAAATCCAACTCTTTAACACACCTTGAACACATAGATGGTCTCCTAACTGCCTATGTGCATGTCCATTTAAAATGACATAATTCTCACTTGTAAACGTAATCTACCACTAACTACTAGGCCAAAACCAAGTTGAGTTCCTATGGTTAGTTTGCATAACATTGCAAAACATGAGCATTTTTAATTTTTTTCCAGGAAAAAAATCTTCCACAATTATGTCACTGAGTCACTAGCATCATAGAACTTCATTATTAAAAAAAACAAAAAAACAAAAAACAAAAACAAAAAGGAACATTAGCAGGTGGGCTATTGTTTATGTAGTTTCCTTAATGCTTTTACATACAAATTTTATTTCAAAATGTTTAAAATAACTCTTCAATTTTTTATTACATAATATATGTAAACACTAAAAGACAAGATTTTTTAAAAATATTACAATACAAAAGGCAATTTGTATTGGTTAACAAGGGATATACTGAAATAAAACGGAGTATGAAGTAAACACTGATTTTATTTGTCTTTTGTTGCGACACAAAGTATACAGTAGTGAACACCTAGAAAACCATCACTCTGCCTTATGTTGTGAAAACGTATGCAATACAAAAGGTAAGTTCTTTGATAAACTAAAGCATATTGAAAATATAGACTCCAATACTCTTCCAGGGGGTGGTCTCCAATTGGTCACAACTTTTGGTGCTGTCACAGTCAGAAAGCCGGACAGGCTGCAAAAGATAATTCTGGAGTTTTTCCATACAACTGTTGTCCAGCTTCCGTCTACTCTCCTCCCTCAAACCTATCCCAAATGTCAGAGAGACAGCTGTTGGGGGATAGGGAGTGGAAAAGTGGGAGTAACATCTGAGCTAAAAGGAAAATCTTAGGGTTTTTAGTGTCCTACTACAGGCAGTTAATGTCCTTCGTATGCCTGCCACTGTTCTTTCTGAGCATGCAGAGTTAATCTGAATTTTGTTAAACTATGGCTACAATAAGACCAAAAAAAAAATCCAACTAAGCCCCAATCCTGAAAATGTCCCACTACGGACAGACGCCCCCCTGAACAAGTCAGGTTGCCCCACCGAGTTCAATGGGTCTTTACATGGATGCCAGGAGTTTGCCACATACAGAGCCAGTTGCAGGATCACCACCCAATATCTTTGAAATATTTGCATAAGTGTTTTGTCACCAGTTATTCTGATGCCTGTATTCAGTATTCTGAAACACCAATGAAGGGGGGAAAAAGCCAGCGTTTGCCATCTCACCTTCTATACATGAGGATGGAAGGACAGACATGATATTTGATTTCTTGGTTTAAACTCAGGGTCCAAGATCTCCAGAAACAGCATGGAGAAATGTTTAGCTCCTGAATCACAATTGGTTTTGTTGCAATTGTTGAAAATGTATACTCTCCATTCCAATACTAAAAGAATCAGCTACTTTTCTGAATAAAGCCTTAATGTAGCAACTGAATATAAGCACTAAACAAGGGCTTTTGTTTTCTAAAATGAGAGTTTAAATATCTATTTCAAATACCCTTGACTACATTATTAACTATTCTAAAATACATTAGCTGGGACAGTCTGAAAGAAAGAAATAGTGATTGTTTTAAGTCCATTAAATGTCATTTTGCACCATAAGGTACCTAAGAAAAGGTGGCTTGTAGTTAAATAGTTACTCTAATCATTTGTACAGGAAACACAATGGAATCAAATTGCCTTGTCTAGATAGATATCTTCTAGAATCTTCTAGAATCTAAATAAAAACCTTTAAATTCTCACCTCTTTTGAATATAAATTCAAAGATTCCAAATGCCAAAGCTATGCCCTTTACGTTTATATCCATCCTAAATAGTGGTAGGTCTTAGTGATAAAGCAACACTACCATCACTGCAGGCTTCCCTAGAACACATCTTGACACTTAAACTTTCAGAACCATTTCGACTGCTTTTGTGCAAAACCACTAATCTTCTCAGTACATCAAGGTTTAGAAGCTTGGTACCTTTACTTTGATGGAAACTCCCACAACAACATTGACATCAGAAATCAAGTTGCAGCCTCTCAAATAAATTAGGATTCACATAATTAGGATTAGGTATGCAGCATGACCTTCCTCTAACTGATAAATACTACCCCTGTTGCTTCTTAAATCTGACAAAATCTGGTTACACTTGTAAAAAATCAAACTTGTCATAGCAGAATTTATCTTTATAGAAGATGATTGTTCCCAAGTGCTTGTTAGAACACGGTCAGCACTTGTCAAAGATATGCTAAAATACCCAATGGAAAACACATTTTTCCTGGCTCTTCCACACCATACTGTAACAAAAATAATGACTACAGTAAAGTATCTCTATCTATATGCTATAGATCTATAGTGCTTGTACTCTACATGCTGTCACAAGTGTCGATACAGGCAGGAGGTTTTGAAAAGTATTTGTCTAAAGTGGCTTTTATAGTTTTAACAGACAGATTTTAAAGTAATTTTAATAACTGAATTGTTCTATGAACAGTAGGAATGCCCAATATAGACAAGGACCAAAAGCATAATTAAATATAAATACTGCCCAGACCTTATCTTCCCTTAGAGCTAATTTCCTTTAAATTGACCTGATTTCTGGATAGTAAAATCTCTGTTCCCCTTCAGGGGAGTACCTCATCCCACTTTAAGGTGCTACGCTTAACTAGAACCAGCTGGTTCTTCGTACCTAAGAAGCTGCCAGCTGGGATTGCATTCCTGAAGCAACTCTAAACCAATTCTGGTATCAACAGGACTCGATCTCCTAAAGGGGCCATATAAAGACTTGTATCCCATAACTGCAATATGAGGGTATAGGAATCAAATTAGCCAGCCCTTTCTTGACAGGGCCTGTAACAATCCTTTTTGTCTAAAAAATCCCCCTTTCCCTCTTCACAATTCCTCTTTTCCATCAATTCCCAGAACTCCTTCTAGGCAACAAATGATCTTTTTTTCCTCCGTTCTTTTCCTCTCCTT
Organism: Dermochelys coriacea; assembly: GCF_009764565.3. NCBI lineage: Eukaryota > Metazoa > Chordata > Testudines > Dermochelyidae > Dermochelys > Dermochelys coriacea. Next base: position 88,782,094 of record NC_050074.1, on the reverse strand, counting down.
CCACTAAACCCAGTCTCCTATGTCAATTTTATCACTTCATCCTCTTAATATCACCAAATCTGTCTTTCCTCACAAACCGCAGTACTATCATTTGTTCATATGCGGTTATCTGTCACCATGGTTACTCTTACCTTATCTTGCTTAGCTATCCTGCCTTTCAACTCTCTCGCTTCCTGTCTAACTGAAATCCAGTTATCAAAGTGGTCTCTCTCCTCCTCCAATTTAGCCATACTATCTTCTTCTCTAGTCACTTTGACCATTAGCTTCCTGTCTTAGTATATCAAATGCAAGCTTTTTGTTTTCACATAGGAACCTACACTACCTTCCCTCACCTCTGTTGCCACTTTCTTTTACCATCTCCCTGCTCTGCACACTCTTCCTTATCATGGCTTCATACCTTCTTTCATATGGCTTCAAGAGTTTCCTGCATCTCTTCCAAACACATTCTCTCTCCTTAAAATTTTATCACACATCACTCAGTCCCTCCTCTGATTATTACTTACTGTTTGTTAAGCACTCCCAGCATGCTCAGCCAAGATTATTTATTCATTGTTTATTGTTTGATTTGCCTCTTTTAGCTGTAGGCTATAGTGAAAGGTGTATGTTTATAAAATGTTTGCAAGTTTTCAGCTGTCTGTAAATGATTTTAATAATAATCTTATAGTCTCTCTTCATGCAAGCTTTGCAGTCACTTTGCCTCTCAGTCCTCAAACCTCTGCCTGCACCACCTTTGAAAATCTCCCCCCACCTGCCCACCATAATCTTTTACCTTCTACTCCTCTTAACTTTTGTCTCTCTTTACTCCTCCATTCTCACACCTCTGTCCCTTCAATTAGAGTCCAACTACCTGTGCTGTGCAACAGTGATAAACAGTTGATCATTTCACTTGCTAAGATCTTCCTATAGCACAGATGCTGCTTCTACCCTCCAAATAAGCCCCATCTTTCTTGTTTTCAGTCAGTGATTGTAGTAACCCTCCCAAAGATTATCCAGTGTACTTCAGTCTCTCCTGCCACAGAAGAAGAAATTTCCTAAAGATGAGGAATGTGGTCAGGTGCCTAATTTTCTGTACAGTGAGGAACAACTACCGATCTCCTTAATCTTTATAGGAGAGGGGGTGGTAGGGTTCCAGAAATGGTGCTGGGATGAGAATAATGGGTAAGGGACTGATGCCAGTCCTCTACCAGGTGGTATGGATTACAAAGGAAGGATGACATGCACTGGATGAGTTATTGCTGGATAGTTTTCAGATTTATTATTAATAATGTTTTGGCCTAATTAAACCATATTCCTGATATCTTGTCTTTCTTCCCATGGTGTCCAGCACAATAAAGTGTGCAAGGAAAATGACACATGAGAGATGACAGCAAGAACCTGGGTTGATGTTGAAATGATGTTCAACACTGAGATCAAATTAAAGGGTTGTGGTTGCCAGAATCACTCATACTGTCCCCTAAAAATCTAAACTAACAAAAAGAGTCCATCTTTTACTAGATATCAGGGAACTTCTGATTTTAAATTAAATTTAAAGGAATTAGGAATTCAGTAGGAATTAGAAATGATCCAACATTGCAGTTCATTTTAATTTTTTTTTATTAGAGGATGACAGCTAGATTGCTATGCTAGGCAAACTAGCAAGCTAGATCATCTTACATTAGTTCCAGAGAATCTGTTTAAGTGTGTAATTAAGAATAGAATAGTACAATAGTTGGGTAAGGTATCTCCTTGGGTCAAACCAACTTGATTTCTCTAAAGTAAAACTAGAACTGTCAAACATATTAGAAATTTTAAACACACACACACACACACACACACACACACACAATTTGATTAGTCCATTTGTTTACTTCATGGTTTTAAACTTTCCCATGCAATGTTTGAAGAAGAAACTTTGGGTACTGGGCTATTGCATGAGACTCAAAAGTGAAACAAACTGACTTGTCAAATATCAACTAATCAAATTTTATTTTAAATCCACTCTTTCTGTTATTGAATTAGTATAGGGTTTGTGGGTCTACATTTAAGATGAAACTCCAATACTACTGTACGTTCTAATTAAGTTGTATATCCTTACAAAAAGTGACAGTAATGTTAGTGAAAGAAAACATTTCTAAACCTGTCCCAACTCTATTATCAAAGGATAGATAAATTAGAGAGATAAAAAGGACTGGAGCGTAGCACGGTGAGGGAGAGGGGGTGCTGCTTCCAGGCACAAGCCATTCTATTGCAGTGGTGTACATACTCACTCCTGGGCAGCATACCTGAGTTCCCGTGGGATGATGTGCTGGCTCCACAGTCACACATTGTTCTCTCTTTGGGGTGGGTCTGGTATTAACAAATGAAGGTTTTGCCTGTCATCATTCTCTGGGGTAGATTTTCTGTGTTTGCTGTGGTAGAGCTCTTTCCAAAGGGGATTCCTCACAGTGCCATTTTCAAACTCTTGTCTTTGTGATAGAGTTCCTAACATTACCCTCTGCCTCTAAAGCCAAAGGATGCCTTGAGGGCATGAGAATCACCACTACAATTTCTGCCCTAGTCTCCAGTGCTAAGTCTGACTACTGTACTGGAGGAGACTTCACATTTCAATGGGCAATGTTTATACATTTTAAAAAACAACACAGTTCAGGAAAGCTTTTATCAGAGGAGAGCTATATTCTATATCTTACCCACCCAGTTTAGCACTTGTCCTCCCACTGCACAATTTACAGATAGCTCTAGAGATAATATTGAAAATCCTTCTTTGGGTGGTAGCAGTCACATAGATACAACGTTACAAATTCATTACCCAAGACAAAGACTGCCCTCCATGCAGAAATGCAACCCAGTAAGGGTGGGATTTCTGTTTCAGTATTAGTGCTTATTTGATTATGAAGTTACCTATTATGCTCAGAAGCTACAGATAATCATTGGTAATGACAAGAACTTTTCTCTAGAGGCAGCTCCTAATTTGCACACAACTGTACTATCAGGGATTCTTCCTTAAGATAGAAATTGGAAATTTCTCCTTGGAGATTGAATGATACCACTTTCAGTGATAATGGTTGTGTCTTCGAGGCAGCCATCAGCTACAAGCACACTATATAGTTTATATTGCCTCAAAAGCAATCGGGAGATCCACAGGCACCAGTATTATCCTGAGGATATAGTCACCTTAGGTTAGAGGGCTATAGTACAGACATATGTAAGAAATGACATGAATCCCTGCTTTATAGTAATTTGTCATTCTTGAGTTTTTAAATATCAATGCACTCTTACCCTTATGAATTCCACTTGAAGGCCATAGCTTGCTTAAACTTGCAGAAATTAAAGACTATTTAACATGCAGATTTTACAGTATAAACAACACAATGCTAGAACATTTGGGCCCGAAAATGCTAGGACTTTATTTTTGAGGTTACACCTTTAAAGAAAAAAGTATTATAACACTATAAATGTACACTGGAAACAAAACTATAGGGATCTAAATATAGGCCACTTGTAATAAGAGGAAATCTACTCTCATACATACATACAGAATCATAAAATTGCCCCAATAGCACTCATTGATTTAATAATCTTATCCCAGAATGAGCCGGCACATTATATCTTGATTAAATGATCATCTTGTAGGGGCAGGATTTGAGAATTGCACTACAAGAATGAATGTATAATTTGATTTCATCCTGATAGCCACCCCATTTGAATAGCAGAAAGGAATGACCCTCTGGGATTATGAGATTCTGTTTTCCCATATGCATTACAGATTGGGCCCTCTTTAGTTCTTTGTTTCAAGGTTTAGTTAGTAGAGACAGGATACGTATTGTGTCTATGTTAAATAGATTTAAGGAACATTGAAGGCCTGGGTCTCAATGTAAATTGTCTTGGTTATTGATTGTAAAACTTAGCAAGGTTTAATTTGCAATGCCTTTTTGATCGATATAAAATACTACTGTTTTGTATTCTCAAAGTCTCTGTAAAAGACTGCTTGTGTGAATGAGGAATGCATGCATCAGGAAAAAAATAAGGTGTGAAGCCGTCTTGTTAACCAGATGGTCAAAGAAAGGAGGAATGAAGACACTTATCAAGATTTGGTGACGCCAAAGAACCATCAACGCATATCCATGCGTGAGGAAGGGCAAATTGACAACTCTGAGGTGAAGACTGGCACCTATAAAGACAATTGATTAAATCAAAACCAGGACAGAATGACCTTCTCAGAGGGGTTTTGAAATATAACACCAATCAAGGAGTAACCAGTCAGAAACTGACACAGCAGCAAAATCTGTAGACTTCAACAGAGAAAAAGGATTATAAGAACAAGGGTGCTTTGCCATGGTACTTTGGGGTTTGTCTTGCCACACTCCAGGAGCATTGCATCACGATCGACAGAGCCCTGCTCCCTCTGCGACCAATCTGGCTGGCCACTAGATTGATCCAGACTCTGGAACTGGTAACTATAAACATCAACTGGCAGGACTTTCTCTCTCTCCTCTCTCTCTCTCTCTCTCTCTCTGTGGTGTGAGAGATTGAAAAGCATATGCTAACTGTTGTATTCTCAATAAATGCGGTGTGCTGCCTTTTTCCCTATTAAGATCCTGTGTGTTTCTTATAAGTATAACAATCTCATGTATCTGTGAATCCCATCATGCAGACCCAGTAACCTCAATCGTAATTCTTTAGATAAGACTCAACTTCTGGAAAAATATGAAATTACGAGTACATCCTTTTGCATTCCATGTACTAAAAGGGCTTCAAAATCCTCATCCACAACATTGTAGAATTATTCCCTACTCTCTTTCATTTATAATGCCAGTGGTCTCAAAATTGAACAAGCCATTCTATATGAATTTTTATACATGAGTTCTCTAGGTTTCTGCCTCTCTCTCATTTTCTCCATCTTCTTAGACACTACTTAGTATACAATCACAAATGGTGTGTGTGTTTGTGTGTAAATATATCTGAGTGATGCACAAGGACTTACACGCTGCTACTCTGAAACCTTTAAAATCCTATAAATTCAACAGCAGTCTCACATGCCAAATTGACTATTTCTGGGACTGGAAAGCCACATGTAAAAAAGTCTATATTGAAACTTCATTAGTGTGCTACCCAGCTCAGGTAGACAGATTCACACTAATTTCAAGCTAGCAGGCAAAAAAAGCAGTGTGGATGTTACAGCATGGATGGTGGTGTGGGCTAGCCACCCAAGTCCAAGCCTGTACAACACCCTTGGTCCAAGCTTCAGTAGCTCGCCTAAGCCACCACCCATGCTGCAACATTCATGCTACTATTTATTTTTTGTCTGATAGTTCAAGCAAAGTTAGCGTGAGTCTATCTCCTCAGTGTGGGAGGCATGCTCCCAGCTTCACTGTAGAAATATCCTTAGAATGAACTTTATTCTCTATTTGCCGTGTGTGTTCTTAATTCCTTATTAGTGTTTCATAATATGGAAATATCCTCCGTTGTTAGCTCTGAACCACTTCTGGTGAGGTAAATCTCATCCTTACTGGACAATAACCCCAATATGGCAAGTTTTACCATATTCTAATCTATATTAAAATGGAAGAAAAGTTAAATATATATATATATTAGTTATTTAGGGTCTGATACAGTGCAGGGACATTCTCATTATCTCAAAACCAAGCATTACAAACTCAGAATATTCAGAGCAAATGTGAAATTTAAAAGAAAACCATACATGTTAAGCTATGAAAATTCACAGTTAAGGCCTACGAACAACTTTAACTGCAGCCTATATAAGACCAGGTAATAAATGTACAATTATGATTAGTTCATACTAGTTCTTTTGATCACAGAATAAACTGAACTGAGTTTTGAAGATACATTAGATTATTTTCCCCTCCTCGTGATGTCATTATTTGTCGGAGCCTGCTGCAGAAAAAATGGCAAATAATGGCCAATAATTGTTTTTTAAAAATCTTCAAATATATCCTGCTCACAAGATTTCAGTGAGTTTTAACCATGCAGGAAGTTTGAAGCCTTGTTTCATCACTGAGATAATTAGTGACTTAAATGGTCTGACACTGCATGCTACATTTCCTAAAGACACATTATTTATTCATTCTAACTCAAACTTTGGATGTACCTGTACATTCTAAAAAAAAGTCCGTGTTATATTTTGAGGAGGATGAGAAGGCCTTGAACACAATTTGATTAAAATATGTTTCCTATATCAGACGTGGTCACAGGTGTTATTTAAATCGGTTGAAGTCTTCACGCTCTCCTTGCTAACCCATACTAGACACCATTTATTTTTTATTGTCCTAGCTACACAGAAATAATTATTGACAGTCTTCAAATTCCATGTCCATTGTTTCTAGTACTACACAATGCTGGTATTGTGCAGAGTTAAGGCATACACAGGTATTATATTATAGATCTGCTCATCGTAAAGTCCTTATTCCTGTTCATTAGTAGAATACAGAGCCCAAGCTATTTCTGTCCCCCCCAAGTGTTCATGGTTCCCTCTCCCCAAGGCCTGGCTGTTCAATCATATTTGCCATCAACAGCTAATTCCCATTAGTCATAAAAGACTCAAGGTTAGGCCAGCCACATTAGCTACCCATTTAAGAGCAAAAACTGGTGAAAAAGACATTTATATTATGAATTGTCAGGCTCAATAGGTAGTGATCAACAGCTCGATGTCTCGCTGGCAGCCGGTATCAAGCAGAGCACCCCGGGGTTGTTCCTGGGGCCAGTTTTGTTCAACATCTTTGTTAATGATCTGAATGATGGGATGGATTGCACCCTCAGCAAGTTCGCAGATGACACTAAGCTGGGGGGAAAGGTAGATATGCTGGAGGATAGGGATAGGGTCCAAAGTGACCTAGACAAATTGGAGGATTAGGCCAAAAGAAATCTGATGAGGTTCAACAAGGACAAGTGCAGAGTCCTGAATTTAGGAAGGATGAATCCCTTGCACTGCTATAGGCTGGGGACCAACTGGCTAAGCAGCAGTTCTGCAGAAAAGGACCTGGGGATTACAGTGGATGAGAAGCTGGATATTAGTCAGCAGTGTGCCCTTGTTGCCAAGAAGTCTAACAGCATATTGGGCTGCATTAGTAGGAGCATTGCCAGCAGATCGAGGGAAGTGAGTATTCCCCTCTATTTGGCACTGGTGAGACCACATCTAGAGTATTGCATCCAGTTTTGGGCCCCCCACTACAGAAAGGATGTGGACAATTGGAGAGTCCAGCAAAGGGCAATGAAAATGATCAAAGGGCTGGGGCACATGACGTACGAGGAGAGGCTAATGTAGTGCCCATCTTTAAAAAAAGGAAGGAGGAGGATCCTGGGAACTACAAGCCAGACAGCCTCACCTCAGTCCCTGGAAAAATCATGGAGCAGGTCCTCAAGGAATCAGTTCTGAAGCACTTAGAGGAGAGGAAAGTGATCAGGAACAGTCAGCACGGGTTCACCAAGGGCAAGTCATGCCTGACTAATCTAATTGCCTTCTACGACGAGATAACTGACTCTGTGGATGAGGGGAAAGCAGTGGACGTGTTGTCCCTTGACTTTAGCAAAGCTTTTGACACAGTCTCCCACAGTATTCTTGCCACTAAGTTAAAGTAGTATGGGCTGGATGAATGGACTATAAGGTGGATAGAAAGTTGGCTAGATTGTCGGGCTCAATGGGTAGTGATCAATGGCTCCATGTCTAGTTGGCAGCCGGTATCAAGTGGAGTGCCCCAAGGGTTGGTCCTCGGGTTGGTTTTGTTCAACATCTTTATAAATGATCTGGAGGATGGTGTGGATTGCACCCTCAGCAAGTTTGCAGATGACACTAAACTGGGAGGAGAGGTAGATACGCTGGAGGGTAGGAATAGGATACAGAGGGCCCTAGACAAATTAGAGGATTGGGCCAAAAGAAATCCAATGAGGTTCAACAAGGACAAGTGCTGAGTCCTGCACTTAGGACAGAAGAATCCCATGCACCGCTACAGACTAGGGACCAAATGGCTAAGCAGCAGTTTTGCAGAAAAAGGACTAGGGGTTACAGTGAACAAGAAGCTGGACATGAGTCAACAGTGTGCCGTTGTTGCCAAGAAGGCCAATGGCATTTTGGGATGTATAAGTAGGGGCATTGCCAGCAGATCGAGGGACATGATCATTCCCCTCTATTCGACATTGGTGAGGCCTCATCTGGAGTACTGTGTCCAGTTTTGGGCCTCACACTACAAGAAGGATGTGGCAAAATTGGAAAGAGTCCAGCGGAGGGCAACAAAAATAATTAGGGGACTGGAACACATGACTTATGAGGAGAGGCTGAGGGCACTGGGGTTGTTTAGTCTGCGGAAGAGAAGAATGAGGGGGGATTTGATAGCTGCTTTCAACTACCTGAAAGGGGGTTCCAAAACTGGATGGATCTAGACTGTTCTCAGTGGTAGCAGATGACAGAACAAGGAGTAATGCTCTCAAGGTGCAGTGGGGGAGGTTTAGGTTGGATATTAGGAAAATCTTTTTCACTAGGAGGGTGGTGAAACACTGGAATGGGTTACCTAGGGAGGTGGTGGGATCTCCTTCCTTAGAAGTTTTTAAGGTCAGGCTTGACAAAGCCCTGGCTGGGATGATTTAGTTGGGGATTGGTCCTGCTTTGAGCAGGGGGTTGGACTAGATGACCTCCTGAGGTCCCTTCCAACCCTGATATTCTATGATTCTATGAGAGGCTGAGGAAACTGGGGTTGTTTAGTCTGCAGAAGAGAAGAGTGAGGAGGGATCTGATAGCAGCCTTCAACTATCTGAAGGGGGGTTCCAAAGAGGATGGAGCTCGGCTGTTCTCAATGGTGGCAGATGACAGAACAAGAAGCAATGGTCTCAAGTTGCAGTGGGGGAGGTTTAGGTTGGATATTAGGAAACACTATTTCACTGGGAGGGTGGTGAAGCACTGGAATGGGTTACCTAGGGAGGTGGTGGAATCTCCATCCTTAGAGGTTTTTAAGGCCTGGCTTGACAAAGCCCTGGCTGGGATGATTTACTTGGTGTTGGTCCTGCTTTGAGCAGGGGGCTGGACTAGATGACCTCCTGAGGTTTCTTCCAACCCTATTCTCCTATGATTCCCACATCTCTGTTTACTAACAATACACATAAAATGGTGTGTTCTGTTATACCCTAGGGTGAGGTGCTGCCTTAGAACTGAAAAAACTGGTGAGAAGAGAAAACTAATTTCAGACCAGGATTTGTGATATTTTTATTGAAGTGATGTAAACTGACAGTTTTTCCCCCACTGCTAACCAAAAATCATACAAACACTGAGCATGTAGAAGCATGGCTATTTTAAAAATATCCTGTGTTTGAGTTGTAACTCTTGGCAAAAAGTTTTAAACCCAGGAGGTCATATCTTTCCCCACCACCTCCTCTAATGTGTGTCAGGGTGCATCCCCTCGTGAATAAAACAAAAACATTTATTCTCGCAAATATTTTTCTTGTTCTAAGTGTTTCTAGCCTTCCCTGTCTTCAAGCAAGTAAATATACTATCCTGCCCAAATGCCTGTGAACTTACTACTCAATCCTCTGGAGCAAACTGATGAAGCTATTATTACCTACAAGTAGTTAAACTGATTTACTCTGATGGAGAAGAAAAATCTGAAGCAACAAGAAGCACGTTCAAATCTAGGCTAATTAAGTTTGTGCTGGTAACAGGTATATTTTGTTAGGGTTGTTAGATGCTCGTCTTACTGAGAAACAAAAATACTTATGCTAAAATTTTCTCATTTGTTACTGTGCACCCTGACACATATTGTGAGGGAAATCAGACTGTAGTACAGTACAATGAACACCTCTATGAATTTACGATGAATGATAATCGGATATTTAAGGTGCATAACATTTCCTGTTCCTATTGTGCTAACATCACTAGACGCTTAGTCTATTTTAGGGAACTGAAAATAAAATATAGACACAATGTATTTAGCCAGTGGGTGTGATAGAAACGAGAACAGACAAATTATTGCCTTTTGTTGATAAGAACACTACAATCTTGTCAAGAACATTCATTTTGTGATTTTCTAAATTGGGTTACTCTGCAGAATAATCTAGTTTGTCCACATTAAGATTGAAATCCAAATAAATATCTCAGTACCAAAAAGAGTGTCAATCCAAAATTCTGGGCAACCGCGACATACATTTAAAAACAAAATACCATAAACACTATAAAACATAAGTAATCCCAAAAAGTAACATTCCCCACAACCTAACACATCTGAACTTCTTATCACTCAGAATAAAAATCCCACTCTAAACTGCCTCAGCCCCTCATTTAGATGCTACTGAATTCTGGCCTTAGTCATTTAACGCCCCAATTTAAACAAATTCTATGCTAGGTTTTTTCTATCTGAAAAGATAGGAATCCCTCAAGATCAACTGTATTCCTCTTTGGTGCAGCACTTAATACTAAAGATTGAATAAATCATTTAAAGATTTTTGTGATTCACTTTGCATGTATATAAAATGGGAGTACCAACACTTACTGCAAAAGGATGATATGAGGCTTTAAATGTTTTTAATGTACACTGAAATCCTCAGAAGAAAGATGCTACTTATTTTATTTACATTTGGCCTTAAAGGTCTCACATTAGGATAACTCTTTAGGCTACTCACCAGTGCCCAATAATATAAGTTCATTAGTTTGCTAAAGAAGGTCAAAGATCATAGCACCAGTACCAGCTGGCATGTGGTTGGGATCGTAAATACAACTGTGTGTTGGTGTTATCTCTGGCCTACTGAACTGGCACCATACTAGAGAATAAATCTCTATGTAGTATAATAAAAAAAATGTATCTTACAGATACTGTACCAAATCATAAGAATGTCATGAACTTTACAGAGTACCTGCTTTGAAAAATCCCTTGGTAATCTAAACATTGACAATGATTTAAGGATATCTTATTTTCAGAACAACTAGTGGTTTTTAATTTACTAGAGCTGAAAACCTTGATACTATAAACTAGTTTTATTTAAATAAATTCCTATATCAGGCCAATCACTATAGCATCTGCAAGACATTTGAGAAAGAATACTAAAATGTAAGTCTTGTAATTCTGACCCACTGTGCCAAAACTGCCTTCATTATTCGGGTTTGGTTTTTTTAATAGAAGTTAAGATTGCAAAAGAATGGCAGCACTTTTATTCTCTTAACAGAGTTGCAATATGTCCTGTTAGAAAGGGACAGTATTATATTTTCATTGACTGCCCTGTTGTAACACTTCCTGGAAGCTGGAGAGAACAAAACCCACTCTTCTTAAGATACTTAGCTCCAAAGACCAAAGCCTGCACTCTACTCCAAAGGAGAAGTTCAATAACTGTTAGGTGGCAGACAGAAGGCATGTATTATCTCCAATAAGACATTTTTGCATCAACTACCAGACAGTGTTTGACAAAAGCTTTCAAAAAATGATTTTGAGACATCATTTAACTTTTTTGTGCACATACCTTGGAAGTACTATAAATCATCTGGGGAACAGTATAATTTTAGAAATTACCAAATTTGCTAATGATTGCAGCATATAATAAAACAGACTATAAAATTTCAAATTGATATGAATAAATGTCTTAGTATTATGAGCTGAAAAGTGGCTCATGCAGAACATTTTAGAGATGATGAAGTAATAATGCATTAAATTGTAAAAAAAAAACAACACAGACAAAGCAAAGTGAATTGGGATGGTTATTACCAATTGCCTTAAAACCATCAGCTCTAGAAGCACCAGTAAAAGAATGACAAACAAGATAGACTGACGATATCCTGATCAAACCTTATAGATTTAAGATAATTCAATAAGGCTTAACTTAATACAGTAAAGTTTAAGGTTAATAACTTTGGACTACATTATAATAAAATGCAATTGAATCTGTCTTATTATATCATTGTGTGTAACTTCTCTAGTAGGGAGAGGGATGCTAATGTAATTCCTCCATTACCAGCCCTTTGAAGCCATCCTTCTGGAGAGCTCCACATATACTAGTTCAGACTGGATTCTCCAGGGACCAACAGACAAAGAAATGTTTTTTGGATGAACAGACCCGTTTTAAACTAGCTCGTGGTCTTCTTCCTGATTCAGCAAACGAATAGGTCCGCTGGTCCATGGGGTCCACTTCTTATGGTAGGGCTGGAAGAACTAGGCCTACTGAGGCCCCATAAGACTGAGGGCTTGTTCTGAACTGAAGCTGTGGTAACCACAAGGAATCTCATTGGGTGGGGTGTTAAAGGACTGCTCCTGCCAGAATTCATGTTAGGGTGCTCTCTGGTAAGCTTATTGGCATGTGTGTATGTTTTTTTATTGTTAATTGTCGTGGGGCAAGTGCACCCCGTTCCCTCTTGGGGTGGGGGCAGGGTAATTACTTCCCCGCGGTCGCATTCTTATGACCACCCACTGCCTTGGGGTGGTGAGGACTAATAGTACAATTCACTATAGTCTCTCTCTCTCAAGGTTGCACGGCCCAACGGCCAGAATCAGGGAGACAGCCCCTTCCCACAGGGCAGTGGGGCCCAATGGCCTGAATCAAAATGGCTTTCCTGTTCAGCCGGGGTATAATTGCCAAGTGTTCAGAATCAGTGTGGCCACCTGGTTCAGCTAGGTAGTATGGCCTAGTGGCACGAGTCAGTAGGGCTGTCCTCTCTCAGAGCTGCGTGGTCCAATGTGCAAAGTCAAAGGGTTGCCTTCTCTCGGGGCCACGGGGTCTAGTGGTCAGAGTCAGTAGGGCTGCCCTTTTTCAGGCCTGTGTGGCCTACCGGCCGAAGTCAGTATAGTGCCCCTTGTGTGAGGGCTGCATGGTCTACTGGCTGGAGTCAGTATGACTTCCCAGTGTGGTAGGGCTGTGTGGCCTAGCAGTTAGAGTCAGTAGTGTTGCCTTTTGCACTGAGAGCAGGGTGGCCTGGCGGCCAAAGCCAATATAACAGCCCCCAGAAAAAGGGCAGTGTGACCTAGCGGTGAATACCTGGGGGACTAGCCAAATGTTTCTTTCTAAACAGGCTGCCAGAATTTTTCTCTGTTTTCTTGACTTCCAAGGTGCTACTATACTATTATTGCTCTGCTGCATGCATCTATAAAGTACGCTATCAGTAGTGTGTGGTTTGCTATAAATCTTTAATAGCTTACTTATAAAACTTTTCTGTTTACTTTTGAAAAGTAACTCTTCAGTGCTCCTGGGCTTTATTAAGAGTTAATGACAAGCAACAAGGAATTCTCCTGGTCAAAGGAGGAACATTATTTCAGATAATCAATTCAAAGAAAATGTCAGGAACTAAAGTTGAAAAGGAGACTAATGTTTATATAGTTCAAGTGTTTTTGTTTTGTTTTGTTTTGTTGAAACACATGGCGGATGGCTGGGGAGTTTAGCGAATAGGAATCAGCTGCAAAGTCAACCATAGTATTGAGTGGTAGACATCAGTTTTAAAAGTGAAGATTATGGAATATTTGAAAATGAAGGGAATGAATGTCCACTGTGAGCAAAGTATGTAGTCTGACAGTTGAGTCCTTATAAATCAACTTGGATGGGCCATTTGGTCTTCTCCTGGGATTAGCATTTCCTTTAAATAGCAAAAATAAAACAAAAACAACATCCTTTTGGGAACTGAAAGACATGAGTGTGAGAGGGATAATGAGATGAATCCTCACAGAAAATGAGAGCATTAATTGAAGTAGCAGATTAATTCAAACCCAGTGATGTCATCAGGACAGCTGTTGCTAGGAAAAAGAACATGTTTTGAACTTTATTATTAATATGTATGAGGAGAAAGAGTTATGTGTTGTATATTTTTTGAAATACCATATGCCTCTCAGGTTATCTGTTTGATATTAACTCTTGGCAGCCAGGCAGTTTTAGTCAAAAAGAACGTTAAAGGAAAAGAAAAACAGGAAATGAAACAATGGCAAAACTAAAGCTATTTAAGGAAACAATGGGAGTGGGGAGAGGATAAAGAGATACTAATTGGGGAATAGACTTGATTGGCTCCCATCAGTTTGACATTGTTTACTCTTCCCAAGACTGAAAACCTAGGCTCAAAAGGGGATCCTAAACCTTAAAGATGATTGTGGAGAGAGTGGGTTGTCAACAGACTGAGGCTGACACCCAGAGTGACTGAGACACTAAGATACAAAGGAGCATGCTGGAAGAAGGACCGTTCAGCCAGAGATGGACATTATCTAGGCGGAGGGGAACTTACAAATGATAGCGAAGAAAAATGTATGTGCAGGAAAAGGGAAATATGGATATAGAACTTTATTGTTTTAACCCATTTGCTGTGCAAGCTATGTACCTTTGGGTGAAAGGATAAATAATGCTTTACTTTGAAGAAGCAGTTTTTGAGTTACTTTATTCAGCTGCCATCACAGATGCCCAGAGATAAAGGGCTTACAGATGCCAAACTCCCATCCCGAGATTCAGTCTAACAATGTTTGGAGCATGTGATTCCACCCAGAATGGTGTGCAGGAAGTCAGGCATGTCAACAGAGGAGCACACTTGATGGGGACAAAAATGGGTCTAAAGCTCAGCTCAGCCAGTTACCATGACAGTATATCTGGGATGCAACAGAATACCCTTTCCAAATACTGTAGCTTATAACTAAAAGTGTAGGCTCTTTAATGCTGTAGAAGATATCATTTGTAGGCTTTACTGCACATTTTGATGTAATGAGTTGTTTTAACAAAATGTCAAAGACAGGAGAGCAGGAGCTGAATTCCTCCCTCAAGAATGAAAAGGCATACATCAGATTGGTTATATCAACTCAGGGATTTACTGATCTTCTGGAATATTTAATAAAATGACTGATCTGTAAATAATTCTATTGTGCTGGATCATTACCATCGTCTCCCCAGTTACCCTCCCCTGTTCAATATATGAAATTTTGGATAAAAACCCTATATCAATCATTTCAATTGTTATTGCATCTGAAAGGGAATGCTTTAGAAAGTCTTCTGCTGTCACTTACACCGTACACGTACATCTCTCGCTTGTTCATACTACGTGGAAAAAAAATCTATTCAATTTTCATTAATCCAAATTTGAGTATCCCATAACATCTTGTTAATTTTGGTGGCAACATTTTGTGTGCTTCTATTAAGAGAGAATATAAACCAAGAGAGGCAGATTCTGATTAAATGAAGAAATTTCAAATATTCGCTTCAGATTTATTTAAATATCCAAACACCAAGCCCAGGCCCCAATTAAAATTCACTAAAAAAACCAAAACAAAACTTTCAAACATTCATATACAAAAATCAGCAATACAAACTCAATTCAGAGTGTGTCATTTTGTTTTAACAATCAGAAAAATTCCAGAGCAAACCTTACATAATTGCATCACAGTATTTTAGCATGGAATGGATATTAAAAAGTGCGTTATGACTCATTTGGGGCCTCAGTAATTACTGGACAAATTTACTAATTTTATGACTGTCACAAAGATCAACATTCAAGCAATATGCCATTACCAGCTTTCCCAGTTCATAAAAAATATTTAAGAATTTAAATAAACAGCTGTTTACCTTGCAGTAACTGTGATTCTTAGAGATGTGTATCCCACACACACAAGATTGGCTTCTTTCAGCCAGCAGTGACTTTTGGGCCATGCTTGCATCCTAGGTGTCTTCACACACACTCCAAACTTTGGATCTTAAAGGCAGAGAGGGCCCAGTGATCCATTAATTACTTCAACAATACAGAATCCCATACATGTAGGATTCTTTACTAGTGGGGAAGAAGGATAGGTCGCGGAGTCCATTATGTCAATACCTCTCAAAAAACTAGCTACTGCAAGGTATGTAACTGTTCTTTCATCTTTGGATTGATTACCCACAAGGATACCACTCTTGCTAACAAGCAGTTGACTGTTTGCTTGGGAAGAGAGGGAATAATAAGAGTCGGGCTTAAATGATAACTGCAGGACAGCCCTACCAAAGCAGGCATCCAATCTAGAAATCTCTGCTAATGAACAGTATCTTGCGAATGTGTAGAATGAGCTCCCCAGAGCTGCCCTACAGACTTCAGAAATAGGAATGTTCCTCAAACAGGCAGCAAAGACTACTTGAGCTCTAGCAGATTGAGCTCTTATGTAGGCTAGGTGTATGTAACCTGGCTAACTCATAGCATGTTCTTATGCTGGGGGAGACACACTTTGATAATCCATGAGGATAATGCCTGTTCTTGCAGTCTCTGTCCCTGTAAAAGCCACAAATAGGATAGATCTGTTTCAGTTTCATAATGGTTTTCTCCTGTCAATGAATGTCTTCATGGACAGATATTAAGAAGAGCTGGTTGCTAGAGACTCAAAAGGGGGTCCCGTTAAGCCACGGTGATATGGTCCCAGGAAGGAGGGAGCTGGAGGAAACACATGAATGAGACCTTTGAGGAATCCAGCAATTGTAGGGTGGAAAAATATGGTATAGCTCTGAAATGGAGTATGATGTGTAGATATTACGGAGTAAGTGTACTTTTATGGAGCTGATGGACAGTCACAAATGTTTTAGGGCGAGCAGAAAATCTGTAATTAACCCGTTTCTGTTTTCAAGGGACACAATTCATGTGCTGCCCATTTTCCTTCATAAATTAACTTAGAAGTTTTTTTGCTGGCATGTACTAATAGGTTCTGGACTTTGACAGAACAGTGTCTTAGTAACAATTAACCAACCAGCATCCAGGATGATCAGGTGTAATGATACTGGATCCTGGTGTACCATCTGATCTGTTTTGTGAAACCACTTCGGGTAGAACACATAGTATGATCAAAGACTGAGTTGACAGGTTCACCAGACCCAAATACCAGAACTTTTCTGGGCTATCATGATCACTGAGTCTGAATCTTGTCTGAATTCCCTTATGATTCTAGACATTAACGAGATTGGAAGATAGGCTTACATGAGTCCTAAGTCCCCGAGATGAGGAAGACATCCAACAGGGAGCCTGGGCTCAAACCCCCTTTGGTCAGAAAACAGGATATTTCTTGTTCCGGTCTATGTCAAAATAAGGCTATTGTTGGAAATCAGGAAGGCATGTCCACATAGTGGGGTAATACACATTAGAGGGGTATGATTTCTAAAGTGCATTGTTGCATTGACACTAATTGGTCCATGTGGACCCAGCTGATACATACTAAAGTTCCCTAGTACTGTGTGCACTAAACATTAACGTATTTTTTCACATTAAAGTTCACTAAAACATTTAGTGTGCACCAACAAGGTCTACACAGATCACTATGCACAATGTGTGAGTGTTAGAAATAACACCCTATAGTGTACATTGCCCCACTGTGTAGAAAATACCTCATTCATGCAAAATGCTCCCCAAAATAGAGTCTTCTGTAGTCCACTTCTGGTTGTCTGAGAATTGCCTGCTGATTGGATCTGCCAGGGCATTTTGCAAATCAGGAAGATCCAGAGCCATTGGTGTGATTTGATGACAGAGCCCCAAAAGACAAATGGCTTCTTGGCAGAACAGAGATGACCATGCTCTTCCCTATTGGCTATTGAATGTACTGCCTTATCAGAGGAGTCTATAGCAGCCTGAAGAGATGTCTGGGCCACTAACAATCCTTCAGACAACAGTGACTTGAGTTCATCTCTTTGATCTAGTGCAGGCTTCTCTATGAATTATGACATGAGCCGAAGACAACTGTGAAAGTTTGGTTGGATCTTTTTTTCCGTAGGCTCTGAGAAAGGCAATCATTAATCACTCCAGTAGACAGAGCTTGATGTGGGCCTCTCTCACCTTCTGTGTCCTCTTGGAGGAGAAACACCACATCAAGCATAAGTCAGGGATGTGCACCTTGTCAACAGACACAGGCACTTATAGCATCCATTTCTGAACAGGAGAGCAGCCCCAAAAGATGGGTAAATCTGGGGACTTGGTTTCAGCTAGGGTCTGGATACCAGGGATATCCTCTAATCTACTGGGGTATTTTATTTAATAGTTGCCAATGTGAGTAGATATAAAAAATACTAATTACATTAACTATACTAACTAGACACCTAACATCAAATAGCCAGTAGCCACTTTTAAGTAAGTAAAATATAATACACAAGGAATACCCGACTGACTACTGAAGCCTCAAGACCTCTTTAGATCTGCAAAAACAAAACAAAACACACATAGTTGGAGCTATGCAGTTGGAGCTCCACACTCACTTAGCAATGTATCTCAACCTGCTTTGGAGATAGTATAGTCATCTATGTTGTTTTTATTAATTACTAAAAGTAGCATTATAGAAGTGCCAAAAGGTCTCAACCAAGATCGAGGCTCACCACTGTACGCATAAAAAGAGAATTTCTATCCCAAAAATCGTACGAGTCTAAGCAGAGATTTTCGGTCATTGTCTTGAATGAATGGTAAGGGATAATCTAGAGGTAAAAAGGCTTTATGTTCAATCATCAATTTTCTGAGTCTTCCAACCATACACTCATCCAGTTCAACTTTCTCTTAATATTGCAATGCCAAAACATACATTCTTATTTTCTACTTCTTTCTCTTCTCAGGAGCACTCATAGTCAAAGAGTTCCAGGGAACCTCCTTTGGTAATTTTTATTTGTTTACTTTTAGAGAAGACAGAAGAGATTTTACTTCTTTTAAATAATAAAATAGCTAGTAGAGAAGATGATGACAGATAGTTCTCCCCTATCTATTGGTGTTTGTAGTGGGGCAGCTGCCCCACTCCATGCAAAAGGGCTGGAACAGAACAGAGAGGCTGTGCAGTCCAGCAGCCAATCAGCAAACGCCTGTGGAGAGCCAATGAGGGCAAAGGAAGAGGCAGCCAATCAGGGCCGGGCTGGGCCCTATATATGGCCAGCATGGGAGAAGGCGGTATCTCCCTGGGTGGCCAGGGAGAAGGACTGGCTCCTGAGGGAAAGAGCTAGCACCTTAGACAGAGCAGTGCTGGGCAGGCTCCAGGGAACAGAGGAGAGCTCTGGCCCGGTTATCTGCCAGGCTGTGGACATGCTAAGAAGGGTCGAGAAGGTGCACAGGGCCAAAGGGGAAGTGGCTCAGGGAACACAGGCAAGAGGGGAGAGAAGGAGGGCAGAGAGAGGCTGCTGCTAGAGGGTCCCTGGGTCGGGACCCAGAGTAGTGGGTGGGCTTGAGTCCCCCGCCTTCCTCTGTTACACTGCAACTGGCTACAGAGGAGTGGGGCCAAGACAGACTGCAACCTGCTCCTGAAATAAGGGGCTAGAGTTTCAGGTTGGGTTTGGTCACTGAGGCAAGCCAAAAGACTGCTGTTAAACATCCCCCAACCCCCAGAAGGGGGTGAGACTGGAGTAGTGGGCACTGCCGGAGGGCAGTGTCCTGAAGAGGCTTCCACTGAGCAGGGAGCAACATGGGTCCCAAGGCAGCAGAGCAGACCACAGATGAGACACCATGCACCAAGGACGCACCGCAGTTGATAAGAGCTAATTCCCGGAGCAACCAGCGGGAGGTGCCAGCGGTGGTGAGTCCTGACCTCACCACAGTGTTGTAGGAGACACAGTAAAATATATGCTGTGATTCACTTAGCAACGCTGCTGTTGGAAGTTACAATATAGCATTTCATTCAGCAAAATAAAAATGTGCAGAAGATATGCATTAATAAAACTGAAAATCATTCACTCTATTTATAAAAATTGCTTGGAGTGTGCTCACTTTCTTAGATAGACGCAATAAACATATTACAAGGTTTGGGGATTCTGAAGTTTGGATGGATGGATGGATAGATATGAACTCTACAAATTAATGGGAAGGTATTTTTCCAAACATTTACAATCAGGTCTTGGATTTCAAATATGATCTTAATGTAACAATAATTTGACATTTTTAATATATCCTTATTTAAACATGCACTATCACTACTAAAACCAGCAAGTATCCACACTATCTTTCAATGAGATCTTTTGCAATTTCACAGACTAAAGAGATTTGGGTACAAACTGTTCTTTGGATGAGACGCCTCCAAGGCCCAATCCACTACCACTGAAGTCAGTGGGGTTAGATTTGGGCCCTATAGGACACATACAGTAGGAGCCAAAGGAGTGGTGTTGATAAGACAGTAGATGTGATTCTCTTTGAAATCAGTTATGAATCAATGCCATATTTTGATACAGGGTAGTATTTGCAGTTGGAAGTGCCATTTTCAGATTAGACAAATCAAATATTTGGCGTTTATAGGCACTATGGTACTTTTAATATCAGTGCTGTATTCTTGTTTAGTATTGCCGTGTGCTAGTTACAGAAAACAGAAACATCCAACACACACAGGTGTTGGAAGGATTAGTTATTTTTTGTACAACTGTTTGAGACCCTTCTTCAAAGGCGCTGTAAAATATTAATAGTAATAAATATTAAAGAAAGAAAATCTGTATCTATAGTATTTAACAAATGGCGTTCTGTAATTTTTTTTAAGTTAAAAAAGTCAATGCAAACTTCTTGTCTCTTATCAAAGTCAGGGTTTTTTTTTTTTTTTTTTTTTTTTGAAGAGAGTAACTATCAAGCTCCTCTCTTACAGGGTAAATAAGTGGTCAGAGATTTAGAGCAGTGTTTTTTAACCTGTGGTCCGTGGACTCCTGGGGTCTGTAGAATAGGTTTAAGATTTCCAAAGCAGACTGCACCTGCACTCAACATTTTTAATGGTCCATAAATGAAAAAAGGTTGAAAACCACTGAGAGTATTTTATAAAAAAAAGCCTATATAGATATTTTCAATGGAGTACAAAGTCTCTGGGAAAGAATTTTTGTGGCTCTAAAAATATAGCAAATTTTAAAGTATTGCATTTTCAAGATTGAGGGCAAATACAAGGTATTGTTCTGCAGGTTCCCAAATCATTGAAGTAGTGTGTTTAACAGGGGAATCCCACTAGTTAAATCCAGAAATTTATAACTGAATAGTGTTAGTAGATATGAGTTCAATCACAACATGGTAAACATGATGGCACAACACCAATATCTAAGCTGCTAAATGCTGTAGCCCAAGGGGAGAAAAGAATTGGGAATAGAAATCAAAGGACGCTGTACTCATAATCTTCACTGCAGCAGATGAGGGAAAACAGTAATAAGTACATTAAAGAAAGTATGAGACTGAAAACTGCTTAAGACTTTAAGGAAATCATCTGTGATTGCCATTAAAATACAGTTAGTCAGAGCATTAAAACAAACAGTAAAACAAACAAAGTGCAAAAACAGTACCTTCAAAGCAAAGGATAGTGAATGGACAACAACACAGCTGAAACAATAAGGTATCTGAAATACAAGTCAACAATCATCTACACTAAAAACTGAAATGTAATGTTACAATGTGTGGTTTCAGAGTAGCAGCCGTGTTAGTCTGTATTTGCAAAAAGAAAAAGAAATCCACCAGCTCACGAAAGCTTATGCTCAAATAAATTCGTTAGTCTCTAAGGTGCCACAAGTACTCCTTTTCTTGTTACAATGTGTGTGATGAATTAGACCCCCACTCTCGGATGCCACCTGATGTATTACAGTTTCATTGATCCCCTCCTGCTCCACCAGTCTGGATTCCCTCTCCCTGTTTTGCTGAATTAGGCTCTCCAGCCTCTGGCAGCGCGCGCACACACACACACACACACACACACACACAGAGCTAGGGCCACACCAAGCTGCAGACACAGACTGAAGTCAGCTCTGTGTGAAAGGATTCACCCAGCACTCATATGCACACCCCTTTTGGGGAATAACCCCAAAATAATACTGTTTTGCACTGTATAGAAAGATCTGCACAGTGCAAGCTCAAAAATTAGTCCTGTCCCACAATGTGAAGAAAGACGTGCGCAATTTCTTGTTCCCCCAGTTAGAAATTGTACAAACTGCATTTAATAATAAACAAAACAAATGTATTAACTATAAAAGGCAGGTTTTAAGTGATTATAAGGGATAGTAAACAGAAAAAAGCAGATTATTGAGTAAATAAAACAAAACACGCGTATTAAATTTAAGATATAAAAGAGATTGGTTTCAAGTAGTAATTTCTCACCCTAAATGTTATTTTAGGCAAGTTGCAGAGTTTCTGTAGCTTAGAGTTCCAGTTACTTCTTTTTACAGGTTGGACCCCTGTCTCAGTCTGGACTCGCCCCTGCCTTTCCTCTCAGGTTCTTTCATCAGTCTTTCTTCTTGGGTAGGCAATGGAGGAGGCTCAAGATTAACTCCTTCCCCAGCCTTAAAAAAGATTTACCTATGGAGGGAAACCTTTGTTTGATCCCCATCCCCCTACAGAGGAAAAAGTACTAGCAGTGTCCAAGGTGGTATTTTGTATCAAGTGATCTTATCACCTGACCTTGCAGTGTCAAAGCAACTATGAAACCAGATTTATTTGCAATGTCCACAGGAAGGAACTCCAGGCAGATGGGAGATCCACATCTTCAAAGACTCATTGTCTTTTTCTAATGGCCCATTAAGGCCGATTGCTTACTGTCTGGTGGGCGTTTCCCCAAGTACACACAGTAATTGTAATTGTTACATAATCAATATTTCTAACTTCAGATACCAAAATGATACATGCATACAAATTTGATAATCACATTCAGTAAATCATAACATTTCCAAGGATATCTTACATGGGCCATCTTGCATAAAGTGTATCTTAGTTATGCCATATTCATAGCATAACCAGATTTCTATGAAGACTATGGGTTGTAACATCACAATATGAAGTTGACAGTAGGATAGGCAGCATTATCCACATTCTTAAATTGGTAGTTAAGCTGTCTGGAGTAGATCACAAGTGTGAGTGCTAGTCTCAGAGCAGTCTGCCAAGAAGCAGGATGCAATTGGCTATGAGTTCTATATTTAGATTTCACCAACCAAGTAACAGGTGTGAACTCCTCAAGCACTACTGCAAATTAACCATGAATCACAGACAATCCCCAATCCAGTCTATCTTTGTCATCCAGGCAAATTTGTTTTTGTGACAGATGGTCCCGTCTTCCAAAAAAATTACAATATTCAAGTTACTTCCAGTCCCACAAGACCATTTACCCCAGGTCAATTGCACCTTCGACCTCACACCAAAGACAAGCTTGTAGCCAATCTTATAATGAACTGAAGATTAACTAAAAAAAAAAGTTATTTACAATGTTAAAGCAGGTAAATGTACACATACAAGTGAGTTACAATCTTAGGTTGCAAAAAGCACTAAAAATTGCTGAGACATGCAAGCTGTCTCTGTTTTCTAGAGCTAACCCAAGCCAAGCAGCTTGGGGATCTGTTGCTTATGCTTAGAAATATTTCCCTCTTCAAAATTTAAGCAGCATAGTGACATAGTTCCTTTTGGTCAGGGATTTTTAGTGCCTTCCCCTAGAGTTCGAACTGATAGGACAAGTTTTTGTGCCTGTTTCCTCTTCATAGGTCTGTGTGGGGCAAATCAAAAAGTCTGTGTCCTTTGATGTTTCACAATCACTTATTTGGCTTCAATGGACCTTCTTGTGTGCAGAACCAGCACTTTACATTAATTAGTGTTTCTTTCCTGTTTGGTGAGTTACACAGTTACAGAGGTTTATACTGCAAACACTCAATGTAACTTTATACCACAGGATGCAGATGTTATAAATGAGATCAGTACATGCAGCATTCTACAAGCATTTAATCCACCTCTGCCACTGATGAACCTTAATACTTGGCACTTATTGTGATATTTTATGAACATTGCTTAGTTATGAAGAGTGTACATATAATTATCCCCATTTTACAGGTGGGGGAAATACAGGCTCAGGGCAGTTAAGTTAATTAAACAATATCACAGAGCTGGTCAATGTCAGAAACAGGATTATGATTTTGATTTCTTGACCTACTCTTGAACATAGTGAACCTCAGAAAAGGCATATAACTTCTATGGGTCATTTCCCCAACCTTAAACAAGCATTTAAGTTTTTGTGGGTTTTTTAAATAGAATTTTCCACTATCCCAAATGTATAAAAGTAAGATAACAGTATTCAGAAAAAGGGAAATTTAAATGTACATCATAAACACTTTATAGCTAGTTATGTAAAATATATATAGAACACAGACTGATTGGTTGCTTTTCTAACCATTGCAACTTTTTGTAGTTACAGAAAACTGGATTTGAAGTTCTCAGAAGATAATTATTACACACTTTACATATTTATAAACAGAAATTCTCACATTTATTTGCACATCCATGATTTGGTTATGACTTGTTCCATCAGTGTTTTTTAGAATAGGCATAGTACAGTACAACTAAAATGCAACTTACCACTAATAAGAGTTTATCTTCAAAAGACTTCATTTCTGTCAAGTTTGAACTCTACGTTTACTTTTTTCATACTTTCCTTATCTTCCTTTTTGCTCATTCCATTCTCTCAGTTGCATATGACTAATGTATTTTTATTCTTATCCTGTATCAATCAAAATATTCACTGCATTATTTCCAGACTTGCCTTCTTAGCCTTTGATCCACTAACTGATTTTTCTTCCTCTGACCCCATTTTGCCTCCATCCTAAGCAACCCTTTTGAAAATTACCCATTTTCCACACTATAATTTCTCCCATTAACTCACTTTTCTAACACACACACACACACACACACACACACACACACACACACACACAGAGCATGAGATTTTTTTCCATTGTCTTTTTAATACAAGAGAACTGAACTTCATAAATCAAATGCAACGTTCTGCATCACAGACATATTGCACCAAGAAAAGAGGGGGAAATTCGTCTGTGCTGTTGAAATATCATAGCATTTCAAACAGAATAGTTAGTTGCTGGTAATGTTTCCTGAATAGCTGTCAGGCCACCACACTTCACAACACAAGAGCAGAAGGAACTTTTTAATAATGTTGGTAAATGAAACATTTGATAAGTTAATAATAAAAAGGATAGCTATTGAATATAAACATCTCTGAAAAATCAATTTTATACAAGAAAATGGTGTGATTTATAATGTTAGTTCCAAAATTAATCATCTAGTTTAATTTAGTAACAGAATGAGGATTTCATCATTATAGAAAAGTAAAGTACTGGAAGAAAAATTCCTCTTTTCAGTAATGGAGTTCTGCAACAGCAATACATTACAGCATTATTAGCTGTTTCATTACTAATTCGCTGCTGGGCAGATAGTCTGTCAGAGCCAGGCATCAGCTATGTTTAAAGAATTTGAGGGTTATAATTTTTTCTGTGCAACTTATTTGTATTATTGCTGTTAATGAATGGAAGAGGTTGCAATAGTATTCTCTAATTGGAATTATGTCATAGTTAGTGCTTCACAATAGTGTTACAGTGTAAGGTCCAAGAAAAGCAGTTTACTACATTTCATTATCATAGGACTAATCTTAGGGAAATTTTCAGCATTTAGGTAGTAGCCTTGCTTTCCAATTGTTTAGTCATGTAGTCATAAGATTTGCTTTCCAACTGCTTTCTAAACCTCCTTAGTCATCCTGACTCTGCTGCTGACTAACCTACTATGTGATATATGGAAAGTCACTTTTCTAGTTTTGGGACAGTGGATGATCTGAATTGGCTGTGGAATCAGAAAGGCAGGGAGCTTTGGCTGTAATGCATAACACCTCACCAAACCACCATGTACATGTTCACAGAGAGCAAGTTTTCTATTAGCAAGCCATAGGTTTCAAGATTTATTTACCATTTAAGGAACTCAAGTGCTTTCATTCCTCTTGTGAATTCAAGCCTGTAAGAAGTGTGGGGGCCAGCATGGTGCCCACATGTGTAACGGGGGTAAAGGAAAAAACCTTCACAAAATGGGATGGTCAACAGAAGCCCACCCCCCCATGTGGGAGAGGAGACATACTGTGGTTCCAGAAAAAAAAAAGACCAATCTCCAACTAAATTATTAGTACGAATCAATAACCCTATAATAGGATAATCCCAACAATATTGATAGGTCTTATTTATGGGGGGGAGGGGGAGAATTGACAGTTTTTGATAGAAGAAAAAAAACAAAGCCAATTAAAGAATTAGAACATAAGATCATAAGAATGGTCATACTGCGTCAGACCAATCATCCATCTAGCCCAGTATCCATCTTCTGACAGTGCCCAATGCCAGGTGCTTCAGAGAGAATGAACAGAACAGCTAAATCATCAAGAGATGAACAAACAAACAAAATTCAGCAAAAGTAGCACCTAAAATTATTAGGTTTTTTTTGAAATTATCAATGATGGATTTACTATCCTATTTACCCTGAAGGCAATAACTTAAAAGTGCTAAAAGAAAGAGAGTATTGGCTAATTCATTATTAATTTTACCACGGAGACTCCTTGGTGAATGAAAGTATTAATTCACATTTAGGCTTGGTTTGTTACCCCTCATTTGAAGCCACAGTAGGCATAATGAAGGTAAAAGACTGAAGGGCATTGTTAAAAAAGTGCAAGAGTATATCTGCACTCCTTTAATTCTTGTTGATACTAAAGATTGTAACTTGCTGGCTTTTCCATTTGAAAGATCTGACTGTTTTGATAGAACCATGCCCGTGGATTTTTTTATAGCATGTTCCGGAAAGCTGCATTCATTAGAAACATGGCAACAGGTGGCAAGAGCACCTCGGAGTCCTGTTGACTACCGAAAAAAAGAGGGACACACTTGGAAATCAATTTTGATGTGATGATAGGTGTACCACACCTGACTAAGGAAAAACTGGACAATTTAAAGAGACACGAAAAACAACAACAACAAAAATTTAAAGAGAGTTCATGGATTTCATGAATCATGAATTTGAGGAAAGTTACTCTATTTTAGAGACAGGTAGTTAGGCACCATTTAAATTTGGCCTGTAAGGCACTAGGCCTGATCTTTTTGGCTGTGTCTACAGTATGAGCTAGGGTTTGCATACACGTTTTCATGAAAATAGTGCGTGTATAAACAGCAGTTAGCCATAGTAGCACAGGTGTTTATGAGGGGTTGTGGCCCAGGTTCGGGGGCGGGAGGGGTTGGGGCAGGTTCCCTACCTAACTCCTGGGAAGTGGCAACCTCCAGCTCATAGATCTACATGCTGCCCCTGCTCCGCCCCAAGACCCAGTTCTGTGGTTCCCATTGGATGGGAGCTGCGGGGGCGGTGCCTGTGGGCAGAGTCAGCACATGGAGCTAGGAGCTGAGGGAGGGGAGTTCCTGTCACCCTTCTGGGGAGCCCCACCACCCCGCACCCCAATC